>NC_090414.1:25575967-25700027 GCF_036365525.1 Heterodontus francisci
GAAACCAGAGTCGGGGAGAGAAGGGGTGGGGGGGCTTGGCTCAGTCCTGTTTGTTTATCTGATTTTCTCTGTTGTTTGCAGCAGGGGAGGTGGAGGACACGGTGACGGTTGTTACCTGCACCCCCTCTACATCCCCTCCCCATGGCTCGAGCTCCTCATTGGTCAAAGAAGCTTCATCCACCCCTCCCTCCTCCCCATCCATGAGTGGGGGACTCTCCACAGTGAGGTGAGTGGCTGTGCTGGTGGGGTGGGGTACACAGTCATGGGGGGTGGGTTGAGGATGGAGTGGGGTACAGGGTCCCAGGAGGGGACGGCAGTGGGGCAAAGGTCCCCGGGGAACAGTGACTATAGGATCCCGGGGAGAGTAGGTTGGAGTGGGTGTTGTGCTCACTGGTTATGTGACCGTGTTGGTGTTACGGTTACAGCCCAAGTGGAGGTGAGGCGATGGGCCTACAGGTGGATTACTGGCTCTCCCAGTCGGTGGAGAAGAGGAAGGAAGGTGAGAAACGAGACATTAACGTGAAGAATACATTGAAGAGTGCATTCCGTTCGGTGCAGGTCAGTCGGCTCCCGAATGGCGGGGAACTCACACCTTCCGTCACCATGTCCATGACCGTGGTTACCAAAGAAAAGAACAAGAAAGGTGAGCAAGGATCAGCCAGGAGTTGGCAGGTGGAGGGGATTGAGTGAGGGGGCAGTGGGCCCCTAGATCAGTGATTCTATCCAGTGTGGTACTGAGCTCCACAAAGCAAAACACACAATAGCAGAGGCCCAGGCTGATCTCATCCAGACCAGCAGTCAGTATGTGGGTTACAGAACCCCTGGATTAGGGAGGGGAAAGTCAACCAATGGTCCTTTTGGACAGAATGGTGGCTGTCAGGTGAGGACAGGATCAGGCTTTACTGTGAAGCCCTCCACAGTGGACTACCTTGCTGACGCTCGCTGTTGGCACTCAGTGATGAAATATGGCCCCCTGTACAAGAGGGTAGTCGGTGCCTGTGGGACGAATTCACCAGGGCAAGTCAGGACAGGAGGGTGATGGAGGTAGATTGATGGGGATTTGGGGGGGATGGATGGAGTGTGTTTGGGGATGGGGGGAGATGGGGATTAGGCGGATGGACAGAATGTGTTGGGTGATGCGGGGGGAAGATGGGGATTAGGTGGATGGATGGAGTGTGTTTGGGGATGGGGGGAGATGGGGATTAGGCGGATGGACAGAATGGCTTGGGTGATGCGGAGGGAAGATGGGGATGAGGCCGGATGGACAGAATGTGTTGGGTGATGCGGGGGGAAGATGGGGATTAGGTGGATGGACAGAATGTGTTGGGTGATGCGGAGGGGAAGATGGGGATTAGGCCGGATGGACAGAATGTGTTGGGTGATGCGGGGGGAAGATGGGGATTAGGTGGATGGACAGAATGTGTTGGGTGATGCGGAGGGGAAGATGGGGATTAGGTGGATGGACAGAATGTGTTGGGTGATGCGGGGGGAAGATGGGGATTAGGTGGATGGACAGAATGTGTTGGGTGATGCGGAGGGAAGATGGGGATTAGGTGGATGGACAGAATGTGTTGGGTGATGCGGAGGGGAAGATGGGGATTAGGTGGATGGACAGAATGTGTTGGGTGATGCGGGGGGAAGATGGGGATTAGGTGGATGGACAGAATGTGTTGGGTGATGCGAAGGGGAAGATGGGGATGAGGCCGGATGGACAGAATGTGTTGGGTGATGCGGGGGGAAGATGGGGATTAGGTGGATGGACAGAATGTGTTGGGTGATGCGGAGGGAAGATGGGGATGAGGCCGGATGGACAGAATGTGTTGGGTGATGCGAAGGGGAAGATGGGAATTAGGTGGATGGACAGAATGTGTTGGGTGATGCGGAGGGAAGATGGGGATTAGGTGGATGGACAGAATGTGTTGGGTGATGCGGGGGGAAGATGGGGATTAGGCGGATGGACAGAATGTGTTGGGTGATGCGGAGGGAAGATGGGGATGAGGCCGGATGGACAGAATGTGTTGGGTGATGCGAAGGGGAAGATGGGGATGAGGCCGGATGGACAGAATGTGTTGGGTGATGCGGGGGGAAGATGGGGATTAGGTGGATGGACAGAATGTGTTGGGTGATGCGGAGGGAAGATGGGGATGAGGCCGGATGGACAGAATGTGTTGGGTGATGCGAAGGGGAAGATGGGGATTAGGTGGATGGACAGAATGTGTTGGGTGATGCGGAGGGAAGATGGGGATTAGGTGGATGGACAGAATGTGTTGGGTGATGCGGAGGGGAAGATGGGGATTAGGTGGATGGACAGAATGTGTTGGGTGATGCGGAGGGGAAGATGGGGATTAGGCCGGATGGACAGAATGTGTTGGGTGATGCGGAGGGGAAGATGGGGATTAGGTGGATGGACAGAATGTGTTGGGTGATGCGGGGGGAAGATGGGGATTAGGTGGATGGACAGAATGTGTTGGGTGATGCGGAGGGGAAGATGGGGATTAGGCCGGATGGACAGAATGTGTTGGGTGATGCGGAGGGGAAGATGGGGATTAGGCCGGATGGACAGAATGTGTTGGGTGATGCGGAGGGGAAGATGGGGATTAGGCCGGATGGACAGATGTGTTGGGTGATGCGGAGGGGAAGATGGGGATTAGGCCGGATGGACAGAATGTGTTGGGTGATGCGGAGGGGAAGATGGGGATTAGGCCGGATGGACAGAATGTGTTGGGTGATGCGGAGGGGAAGATGGGGATTAGGTGGATGGACAGAATGTGTTGGGTGATGCGGGGGGAAGATGGGGATTAGGTGGATGGACAGAATGTGTTGGGTGATGCGGGGGGAAGATGGGGATTAGGTGGATGGACAGAATGTGTTGGGTGATGCGGAGGGGAAGATGGGGATTAGGCCGGATGGACAGAATGTGTTGGGTGATGCGGGGGGAAGATGGGGATTAGGCCGGATGGACAGAATGTGTTGGGTGATGTGGGGGGGAAGATGGGGATTAGGTGGATGGACAGAATGTGTTGGGTGATGCGGAGGGAAGATGGGGATTAGGTGGATGGACAGAATGTGTTGGGTGATGCGGGGGGAAGATGGGGATTAGGTGGATGGACAGAATGTGTTGGGTGATGCGGGGGGAAGATGGGGATTAGGTGGATGGACAGAATGTGTTGGGTGATGCGGAGGGGAAGATGGGGATTAGGTGGATGGACAGAATGTGTTGGGTGATGCGGAGGGGAAGATGGGGATTAGGTGGATGGACAGAATGTGTTGGGTGATGTGGGGGGAAGATGGGGATTAGGTGGATGGACAGAATGTGTTGGGTGATGCGGAGGGGAAGATGGGGATTAGGTGGATGGACAGAATGTGTTGGGTGATGCGGAGGGGAAGATGGGGATTAGGCCGGATGGAAAGAATGTGTTGGGTGATGTGGGGGGAAGATGGGGATTAGGCCGGATGGACAGAATGTGTTGGGTGATGCGGAGGGAAGATGGGGATTAGGTGGATGGACAGAATGTGTTGGGTGATGCGGAGGGGAAGATGGGGATTAGGTGGATGGACAGAATGTGTTGGGTGATGCGGAGGGGAAGATGGGGATTAGGTGGATGGACAGAATGTGTTGGGTGATGCGGAGGGGAAGATGGGGATTAGGTGGATGGACAGAATGTGTTGGGTGATGCGGAGGGGAAGATGGGGATTAGGTGGATGGACAGAATGTGTTGGGTGATGCGGAGGGGAAGATGGGGATTAGGCCGGATGGACAGAATGTGTTGGGTGATGCGGAGGGGAAGATGGGGATTAGGCCGGATGGACAGAATGTGTTGGGTGATGCGGAGGGGAAGATGGGGATTAGGTGGATGGACAGAATGTGTTGGGTGATGCGGGGGGAAGATGGGGATTAGGTGGATGGACAGAATGTGTTGGGTGATGCGGAGGGGAAGATGGGGATTATTTGGATGGACAGAATGTGTTGGGTGATGCGGAGGGGAAGATGGGGATTAGGTGGATGGACAGAATGTGTTGGGTGATGTGGGGGGAAGATGGGGATTAGGCCGGATGGACAGAATGTGTTGGGTGATGTGGGGTGAAGATGGGGATTAGGCCGGATGGACAGAATGTGTTGGGTGATGCGGAGGGGAAGATGGGGATTAGGTGGATGGACAGAATGTGTTGGGTGATGTGGGGGGAAGATGGGGATTAGGTGGATGGACAGAATGTGTTGGGTGATGCGGAGGGGAAGATGGGGATTAGGTGGATGGACAGAATGTGTTGGGTGATGCGGGGGGAAGATGGGGATTAGGCCGGATGGACAGAATGTGTTGGGTGATGCGGAGGGGAAGATGGGGATTAGGTGGATGGACAGAATGTGTTGGGTGATGCGGAGGGGAAGATGGGGATTAGGTGGATGGACAGAATGTGTTGGGTGATGTGGGGGGAAATGGGGATTAGGCCGGATGGACAGAATGTGTTGGGTGATGCGGAGGGAAGATGGGGATTAGGTGGATGGACAGAATGTGTTGGGTGATGTGGGGGGAAGATGGGGATTCGGTGGATGGACAGAATGTGTTGGGTGATGCGGAGGGGAAGATGGGGATTAGGCCGGATGGACAGAATGTGTTGGGTGATGCGGGGGGAAGATGGGGATTAGGCCGGATGGACAGAATGTGTTGGGTGATGCGGAGGGGAAGATGGGGATTAGGTGGATGGACAGAATGTGTTGGGTGATGTGGGGGGAAGATGGGGATTCGGTGGATGGACAGAATGTGTTGGGTGATGCGGGGGGAAGATGGGGATTAGGCCGGATGGACAGAATGTGTTGGGTGATGCGGAGGGGAAGATGGGGATTAGGCCGGATGGACAGAATGTGTTGGGTGATGTGGGGGGAAGATGGGGATTAGGTGGATGGACAGAATGTGTTGGGTGATGTGGGGGGAAGATGGGGATTAGGTGGATGGACAGAATGTGTTGGGTGATGCGGAGGGAAGATGGGGATTAGGTGGATGGACAGAATGTGTTGGGTGATGCGGGGGGAAGATGGGGATTAGGCCGGATGGACAGAATGTGTTGGGTGATGCGGAGGGGAAGATGGGGATTAGGCCGGATGGACAGAATGTGTTGGGTGATGTGGGGGGAAGATGGGGATGAGGTGGATGGACAGAATGTGTTGGGTGATGCGGAGGGGAAGATGGGGATTAGGTGGATGGACAGAATGTGTTGGGTGATGTGGGGGGAAGATGGGGATTAGGTGGATGGACAGAATGTGTTGGGTGATGCGGAGGGGAAGATGGGGATTAGGTGGATGGACAGAATGTGTTGGGTGATGTGGGGGGAAGATGGGGATTAGGTGGATGGACAGAATGTGTTGGGTGATGCGGAGGGGAAGATGGGGATTAGGTGGATGGACAGAATGTGTTGGGTGATGTGGGGGGAAGATGGGGATTAGGTGGATGGACAGAATGTGTTGGGTGATGCGGAGGGGAAGATGGGGATTAGGCCGGATGGACAGAATGTGTTGGGTGATGCGGAGGGGAAGATGGGGATTAGGCCGGATGGACAGAATGTGTTGGGTGATGCGGGGGGAAGATGGGGATTAGGCCGGATGGACAGAATGTGTTGGTTGATGCGGAGGGGAAGATGGGGATTAGGTGGATGGACAGAATGTGTTGGGTGATGCGGAGGGGAAGATGGGGATTAGGTGGATGGACAGAATGTGTTGGGTGATGCGGAGGGAAGATGGGGATTAGGTGGATGGACAGAATGTGTTGGGTGATGTGGGGGGAAGATGGGGATTCGGTGGATGGACAGAATGTGTTGGGTGATGCGGAGGGGAAGATGGGGATTAGGCCGGATGGACAGAATGTGTTGGGTGATGCGGAGGGAAAGATGGGGATTAGGTGGATGGACAGAATGTGTTGGGTGATGCGGAGGGGAAGATCGGGATTAGGCCGGATGGACAGAATGTGTTGGGTGACGCGGAGGGGAAGATGGGGATTAGGTGGATGGACAGAATGTGTTGGGTGATGCGGAGGGGAAGATGGGGATCAGGCCGGATGGACAGAATGTGTTGGGTGATGCGGAGGGGAAGATGGGGATTAGGTGGATGGACAGAATGTGTTGGGTGATGCGGAGGGGAAGATGGGGATTAGGCCGGATGGACAGAATGTGTTGGGTGATGCGGGGGGAAGATGGGGATTAGGTGGATGGACAGAATGTGTTGGGTGATGCGGAGGGGAAGATGGGGATTAGGCCGGATGGACAGAATGTGTTGGGTGATGCGGAGGGGAAGATGGGGATTAGGTGGATGGACAGAATGTGTTGGGTGATGCGGGGGGAAGATGGGGATTAGGTGGATGGACAGAATGTGTTGGGTGATGCGGAGGGGAAGATGGGGATTAGGCCGGATGGACAGAATGTGTTGGGTGATGCGGGGGGAAGATGGGGATTAGGTGGATGGACAGAATGTGTTGGGTGATGTGGGGGGAAGATGGGGATTAGGTGGATGGACAGAATGTGTTGGGTGATGCGGGGGGAAGATGGGGATTAGGTGGATGGACAGAATGTGTTGGGTGATGCGGAGGGGAAGATGGGGATTAGGCCGGATGGACAGAATGTGTTGGGTGATGCGGAGGGGAAGATGGGGATTAGGTGGATGGACAGAATGTGTTGGGTGATGCGGAGGGGAAGATGGGGATTAGGTGGATGGACAGAATGTGTTGGGTGATGCGGGGGGAAGATGGGGATTAGGTGGATGGACAGAATGTGTTGGGTGATGCGGAGGGGAAGATGGGGATTAGGTGGATGGACAGAATGTGTTGGGTGATGTGGGGGGAAGATGGGGATTAGGCCGGATGGACAGAATGTGTTGGGTGATGCGGAGGGGAAGATGGGGATTAGGTGGATGGACAGAATGTGTTGGGTGATGCGGAGGGGAAGATGGGGATTAGGTGGATGGACAGAATGTGTTGGGTGATGCGGGGGGAAGATGGGGATTAGGTGGATGGACAGAATATGTTGGGTGATGCGGAGGGGAAGATGGGGATTAGGTGGATGGACAGAATGTGTTGGGTGATGCGGGGGGGAAGATGGGGATTAGGTGGATGGACAGAATGTGTTGGGTGATGCGGGGGGAAGATGGGGATGAGGCCGGATGGACAGAATGTGTTGGGTGATGCGGGGGGAAGATGGGGATGAGGCCGGATGGACAGAATGTGTTGGGTGATGCGGAGGGGAAGATGGGGATTAGGCCGGATGGACAGAATGTGTTGGGTGATGCGGGGGGAAGATGGGGATGAGGCCGGATGGACAGAATGTGTTGGGTGATGCGGAGGGGAAGATGGGGATTAGGCCGGATGGACAGAATGTGTTGGGTGATGCGGAGGGGAAGATGGGGATTAGGCCGGATGGACAGAATGTGTTGGGTGATGCGGGGGGAAGATGGGGATTAGGTGGATGGACAGAATGTGTTGGGTGATGCGGAGGGGAAGATTGGGATTAGGCCGGATGGACAGAATATGTTGGGTGATGCGGGGGGAAGATGGGGATTAGGTGGATGGACAGAATGTGTTGGGTGATGTGGGGGGAAGATGGGGATTTGGTGGATGGACAGAATCTGTTGGGTGATGCGGGGGGAAGATGGGGATTAGGTGGATGGACAGAATGTGTTGGGTGATGCGGAGGGGAAGATGGGGATTAGGTGGATGGACAGAATGTGTTGGGTGATGTGGGGGGAAGATGGGGATTAGGTGGATGGACAGAATGTGTTGGGTGATGCGGAGGGGAAGATGGGGATTTGGTGGATGGACAGAATCTGTTGGGTGATGCGGGGGGAAGATGGGGATTAGGTGGATGGACAGAATGTGTTGGGTGATGCGGAGGGGAAGATGGGGATTAGGTGGATGGACAGAATGTGTTGGGTGATGCGGAGGGGAGATGGGGATTAGGCCGGATGGACAGAATGTGTTGGGTGATGTTGGGGGAAGATGGGGATTAGGCCGGATGGACAGAATGTGTTGGGTGATGCGGGGGGAAGATGGGGATTAGGTGGATGGACAGAATGTGTTGGGTGATGTGGGGGGAAGATGGGGATTAGGCCGGATGGACAGAATGTGTTGGGTTATGTGGGGGGAAGATGGGGATTAGGTGGATGGACAGAATGTGTTGGGTGATGCGGAGGGAAGATGGGGATTAGGTGGATGGACAGAATGTGTTGGGTGATGTGGGGGGAAGATGGGGATTAGGTGGATGGACAGAATGTGTTGGGTGATGCGGAGGGGAAGATGGGGATTAGGCCGGATGGACAGAATGTGTTGGGTGATGCGGGGGGAAGATGGGGATTAGGTGGATGGACAGAATGTGTTGGGTGATGTGGGGGGAAGATGGGGATTTGGTGGATGGACAGAATGTGTTGGGTGATGTGGGGGGAAGATGGGGATTAGGCCGGATGGACAGAATGTGTTGGGTGATGTGGGGGGAAGATGGGGATTAGGTGGATGGACAGAATGTGTTGGGTGATGTGGGGGGAAGATGGGGATTAGGCCGGATGGACAGAATGTGTTGGGTGATGTGGGGGGAAGATGGGGATTAGGTGGATGGACAGAATGTGTTGGGTGATGCGGAGGGGAGATGGGGATTAGGCCGGATGGACAGAATGTGTTGGGTGATGTGGGGGGCAGATGGGGATTAGGTGGATGGACAGAATGTGTTGGGTGATGTGGGGGGCAGATGGGGATTAGGTGGATGGACAGAATGTGTTGGGTGATGTGGGGGGCAGTTGGGGATTAGGTGGATGGACAGAATGTGTTGGGTGATGTGGGGGGAAGATGGGGATTAGGCCGGATGGACAGAATGTGTTGGGTGATGTGGGGGGCAGATGGGGATTAGGTGGATGGACAGAATGTGTTGGGTGATGTGGGGGGAAGATGGGGATTAGGCCGGATGGACAGAATGTGTTGGGTGATGCGGAGGGGAAGATGGGGATTAGGTGGATGGACAGAATGTGTTGGGTGATGTGGGGGGAAGATGGGGATTAGGTGGATGGACAGAATGTGTTGGGTGATGCGGGGGGAAGATGGGGATTAGGCCGGATGGACAGAATGTGTTGGGTGATGCGGGGGGAAGATGGGGATTAGGCCGGATGGACAGAATGTGTTGGGTGATGCGGGGGGAAGATGGGGATTAGGTGGATGGACAGAATGTGTTGGGTGATGTGGGGGGAAGATGGGGATTTGGTGGATGGACAGAATGTGTTGGGTGATGTGGGGGGAAGATGGGGATTAGGCCGGATGGACAGAATGTGTTGGGTGATGTGGGGGGAAGATGGGGATTAGGTGGATGGACAGAATGTGTTGGGTGATGTGGGGGGAAGATGGGGATTAGGCCGGATGGACAGAATGTGTTGGGTGATGTGGGGGGAAGATGGGGATTAGGTGGATGGACAGAATGTGTTGGGTGATGTGGGGGGAAGATGGGGATTAGGTGGATGGACAGAATGTGTTGGGTGATGTGGGGGGAAGATGGGGATTAGGCCGGATGGACAGAATGTGTTGGGTGATGTGGGGGGAAGATGGGGATTAGGCCGGATGGACAGAATGTGTTGGGTGATGTGGGGGGCAGATGGGGATTAGGTGGATGGACAGAATGTGTTGGGTGATGTGGGGGGCAGATGGGGATTAGGTGGATGGACAGAATGTGTTGGGTGATGTGGGGGGCAGATGGGGATTAGGTGGATGGACAGAATGTGTTGGGTGATGTGGGGGGCAGATGGGGATTAGGTGGATGGACAGAATGTGTTGGGTGATGTGGGGGGAAGATGGGGATTAGGCCGGATGGACAGAATGTGTTGGGTGATGCGGAGGGGAAGATGGGGATTAGGCCGGATGAATCGTTTAACTTTGTTCTATTTTTAGTGCCGACTATATTCTTGAGCAAGAGGCCAAAGGATAAAGAGTTGGATTCGAAGAGTCAGGTCATCGAAGGCATCAGTCGACTGATCTGCTCGGCAAAGCAGCAGCAGCAGAGCATGTTAAAAGGTCAGCTGGGGTCAGGGGTTACGAAGTTCCCACTGGCACTCTTGTTGACAAGACTGAAACCTTGCAGGAGGGAAGGCAATTGTAGATGAGGTCACTCAGGTTAGGATGTCAGCAAGTTTGGTTTTTAAAAGTTTGAATCATGTTCTAGGAACATGCGTCAGGAGACTGTCCCCTGCTAACCTACTGTGATGCTTTCCAGTCCCCAAACCAGTCTTCCTCCAAGGCCCATTGCCTTATCTGTGCCTTTGTCTCTTCCAGACTCAACTATTCTAACGCACTCCTGGCCGGTCTCGTGTCTACCACCTCCTTGAACTCACCGTAAACACTTCCGCTGCACCCTAAGCCCTGCCACTGTTTCCTAACACGTCCCATTTGCCTATCACCACCCCCCCACTACATTGGCTCGTGGTTCAGCAATGCCTCAATTTTAAAATCCTTATCCTTGAGTTCTTAAACCACTCCCCCTCTATCTCTGTAACCTCCTCCAGCCCCTACAACCCTCCCTATCTCTGTAACCTCCTCCAGCCCCTACAACCCTCCCTATCTCTGTAACCTCCTCCAGCCCCGACGACCCTCCCTATCTCTGTAACCTCCTCCAGACCCGACGACCCTCCCTATCTCTGTAACCTCCTCCAGCCCCTACAACCCTCCCTATCTCTGTAACCTCCTCCAGCCCCTACAACCCTCCCTATCTCTGTAACCTCCTCCAGCCCCGACGACCCTCCCTCTCTCTGTAACCTCCTCCAGACCCGACGACCCTCCCTATCTCTGTAACCTCCTCCAGCCCCGACGACCCTCCCTATCTCTGTAACCTCCTCCAGCCCCGATAACCCTCCCTATCTCTGTGACCTCCTCCAGCCCCTACAACCCTCCCTATCTCTGTAACCTCCTCCAGCCCCGACACCCCTCCCTATCTCTGTAACCTCCTCCAGCCCCTACAACCCTCCCTATCTCTGTAACCTCCTCCAGCCCCTACAACCCTCCCTATCTCTGTAACCTCCTCCAGCCCTTACAACCCTCCCTATCTCTGTAACCTTCTCCAGCCCCTACACCCTCCCTATCTCTGTAACCTCCTCCAGCCCTGACAACCCTCCCTATCTCTGTAACCTCCTCCAGCCCCTACAACCCTCCCTATCTCTGTAACCTCCTCCAGCCTCTACAACCCTCCCTATCTCTGTAACCTCCTCCAGCCCCAACAACCCTCCCTATCTCTGTAACCTCCTCCAGCCCCGACAAACCTCCCTATCTCTGATAAGAGTTAGAACAGGGCCAATCAAGGATAGTAGTGGGAAGTTGTGTGCGGAATCAGAGGAGATAGGGGAAGCGTTAAATGAATATTTTTCGTCAGTATTTACAGTAGAGAAAGAAAATGTTGCCGAGGAGATTACTGAGATACAGCCTACTAGGCTAGATGGGATTGAGATTCACAAGGAGGAGGTGTTAGCAATTTTGGAAAGAGTGAAAATAGATAAGTCCCCTGGGCCAGATGGGATTTATCCTAGGATTCTCTGGGAAGCCAGGGAGGAGATTGCAGAGCCGTTGTTGTTGATCTTCAAGTCGTCATTGTCGACAGGAGTAGTGCCGGAGGACTGGAGGATAGCAAATGTTGTCCCCTTGTTCAAGAAGGGGAGCAGAGACAGCCCTGGTAATTATAGACCTGTGAGCCTTACTTCGGTTGTGGGTAAAATGTTGGAAAAGGTTATAAGAGACAGGATTTATAATCATCTTGAAAAGAATAAGTTCATTTGCGATAGTCAGCACGGTTTTGTGAAAGGTAGGTCGTGCCTCACAAACCTTATTGAGTTTTTCGAGAAGGTGACCAAACAGGTGGATGAGGGTAAAGCCGTGGATGTGGTGTATATGGATTTCAGTAAGGCGTTTGATAAGGTTCCCCACGGTAGGCTATTGCAGAAAATATGCAAGTATGGGGTTGAAGGTGATTTAGAGCTTTGGATCAGAAATTGGCTAGCTGAAAGAAGACAGAGGGTGGTGGTTGATGGCAAATGTTCATCCTGGAGTTTAGTTACTAGTGGTGTACCGCAAGGTTCTGTTTTGGGGCCACTGCTGTTTGTCATTTTTATAAACGACCTGGATGAGGGTGTAGAAGGGTGGGTTAGTAAATTTGCGGATGACACGAAGGTCGGTGGAGTTGTGGATAGTGTCGAAGGGTGTTGTAGGGTACAGAGGGACATAGATAGGCTGCAGAGCTGGGCTGAGAGATGGCAAATGGAGTTTAATGCGGAGAAGTGTGAGGTGATTCACTTTGGAAGGAGTAACAGCAATGCAGAGTACTGGGCTAATGGGAAGATTCTTGGTAGTGTAGATGAGCAGAGAGATCTTGGTATCCAGGTACATAAATCCCTGAAAGTTGCTACCCAGGTTAATAGGGCTGTTAAGAAGGCATATGGTGTGTTAGCCTTTATTAGTAGGGGGATCGAGTTTCAGAGCCACGGGGTCATGATGCAGCTGTACAAAACTCTGGTGAGGCCGCACCTGGAGTATTGCGTGCAGTTCTGGTCACCGCATTATAGGAAGGATGTCGAAGCTTTGGAAAGGGTGCAGAGGAGATTTACTAGGATGTTGCCTGGTATGGAAGGAAGGTCTTACGAGGAAAGGCTGAGGGACTTGAGGTTGTTTTCGTTGGAGAGAAGGAGGAGGAGAGGTGACTTAATAGAGACATACAAGATAATCAGAGGGTTAGATAGGGTGGATAGTGAGAGTCTTTTTCCTCGGATGAGGATGGCAAACACGAGGGGACATAGCTTTAAGTTGAGGGGTGAAAGATATAGGACAGATGTCAGAGGTAGTTTCTTTACGCAGAGAGTAGTAGGGGCGTGGAACGCCCTGCCTGCAACAGTAGTAGACTCGCCAACTTTAAGGGCATTTAAGTGGTCATTGGATAGACATATGGATGTAAATGGAATAGTGTAGGTCAGATGATCGGCGCAACATCGTGGGCCGAAGGGCCTGTACTGCGCTGTAATATTCTAATATTCTAATATTCTAATAATAACCTCCTCCAGCCCCTACAACCCTCCCTATCTCTGTAACCTCCTCCAGCCTCTACAACCCTCCCTATCTCTGTAACCTCCTCCAGCCCCTACAACCCTCCCTATCTCTGTAACCTCCTCCAGCCCCGACAAACCTCATTATCTCTGTAACCTCCTCCAGCCCCTACAACCCTCCCTATCTCTGTAACCTCCTCCAGCCCCTACAACCCTCCCTATCTCTGTAACCTCCTCCAGCCCCTATAACCCTCCCTATCTCTGTAACCTCCTCCAGCCCCGACAACCCTCCCTATCTCTGTAACCTCCTCCAGCCCCTACACCCTCCCTATCTCTGTAACCTCCTCCAGCCCCTACACCCTCCCTATCTCTGTAACCTCCTCTAGCCCCTACACCCTCCCTATCTCTGTAACCTCCTCCAGCCCCTACAACCCCCTCTATCTCTGTAACCTCCTCCAGCCCCCACAACCCTCCCTATCTCTGTAACCTCCTCCAGCCCCCACAACCCTCCCTATCTCTGTAACCTCCCCCAGCCCCTACAACACTCCCTATCTCTGTAACCTCCTCCAGCCTCTACAACCCCCTCTATCTCTGTAACCTCCTCCAGCCCCCACAACCCTCCCTATCTCTGTAACCTCCTCCAGCTCCTACAACCCTCCCTATCTCTGTAACCTCCTCTAGCTCCTACAACCCTCCCCATCTCTGTAACCTCCCCCAGCCCCTACAACCCTCCCTATCTCTGTAACCTCCCCCAGCCCCTACAATCCTCCCTATCTCTGTAACCTCCTCCAGCCCCTACAACTCTCCGAGATCTCTGCGCTCCTCCAATTCCGGCCTCTTGTTCATCCCCCGATTCCCATCGCTCCACCATTGGCGGCCGTGCCTTCAGCTGCCTGGGGCCCTAAGCTCTGGAATTCCCTCCCTAAACCTCTCCGCCTCTCTCTTTCCTCCTTTCAGACGCTCCTTAAAACCGACCTCTTTGACCGAGCTTTTGGTCGCCTGTCCCTAATATCTCCTTATGTAGTTTGGGGTCTGATTTACATTCCTGTGAGATGGAGGAAGGGGTGAGGAGAAGGAGATGAAGCAGTGACTGATGGTATTTTGTGTCTGGCAGTCTCCATCGATGGACTTGATTGGAACGACGTGAAGTTTTTCCAGCTGGCAGCTCAGTGGCCGACTCATGTCAAGCATTTCCCCATTGGACTCTTCTCCTACAGTAAGCCCAGCTGTTAGCCCAAGACAGGGACATTGGCTAAACGGACAGTTGGGGAAGCTCCAGTCTGCAATCTCTCAGCGGTCAGAAGACACACGTGACTGAAATACATAATGGCGATGTTCGAGATCCAAAATCGTCGGGGCATGAGTTCTTCGAGGTGTGTCTAACTGGCGAGCTGTGTAGAGAACAGCTTTGATACCCATCTGAGGCACTCGCCACCCCTGTGAATGTGACAACCCCCTGGTCTGTGTCCCCTGACCCCGTCTGTGATGCCCCTACCCTCCACTGGATCCGTGGAAGCCCCCCCACCCCCTGAGAAGGTGACAACCCCGTGGTTTGTGTCCACCGACCCTGTCTGTGATGCCCCCACCCCCCCACTGGGTCTGTCGAAGCCCCCCCACCACACCATGAATGTGACAAACCCCTAGTCTGTGTCCCCCTACCCCTAGTCTGTGTCCCCCTATCCCCGTCTGTGATTTCCCCCACTCCCCAGTCTGTGTCCATGTGTTGACCTGAAAGTACAAGCAGGCATCTCTCACGATGACTGGTGCTAGAAATGGCTTTTAGGTTCTGAGCCACCCAGTGCAGAGGATCATGTGATGCCACCTGCCTCCGCACACACACTAGCCAATGCTGTAGTCCTGCCACTCAACTCCAACATTAATGGGGACAATGTAGAGGGAGCTTTACTCTGTATCTAAACCCGTACTGTACCTGTCCTGGGAGTGTTTGATGGGGACAGTGTAGAGGGAGCTTTACTCTGTATCTAACCTCCGTACTGTACCTGTCCTGGGAGTGTTTGATGGGGACAGTGTAGAGGGAGCTTTACTCTGTATCTAACCCCCGTACTGTACCTGTCCTGGGAGTGTTTGATGGGGACAGTGTAGAGGGAGCTTTACTCTGTATCTAACCCCCGTACTGTACCTGTCCTGGGAGTGTTTGATGGGGACAGTGTAGAGGGAGCTTTACTCTGTATCTAACCCCCGTACTGTACCTGTCCTGGGAGTGTTTGATGGGGACAGTGTAGAGGGAGCTTTACTCTGTATCTAACCCTGTGCTGTATCCACCCTGGGAGTGTTTGATGGGGACAGTGTAGAGGGAGCTTTACTCTGTATCTAACCCTGTGCTGTATCCACCCTGGGAGTGTTTGATGGGGACAGTGTAGAGGGAACTTTACTCTGTATCTAACCCTGTTTTTTTTTTTTTCTTTTTTTCACTTCTTTTTTCCTCCGACAGTCGGGGGTTCACAAACTGAACTTCCACCCTTTAGGACTGAGGTTAAACCCAGATGAGGACAGTGGCGAGGAAGCTTTACTCTGTATCTAACCCCCGTGCTGTACCTGTCCTGGGGAGTGTTTGATGGGGGACAGTGTGGAGGGAACTTTACTCTGTATCTAACCCTGTGCTGTTTCCACCCTGGGAGTGTTTGATGGGGACAGTGTAGAGGGAGCTTTACTCTGTATCTACCCCCGTGCTGTACCTGTCCTGGGAGTGTTTGATGGGGACAGTGTAGAGGGAGCTTTACTCTGTATCTACCCCCGTACTGTACCTGTCCTGGGAGTGTTTGATGGGGACAGTGTAGAGGGAGATTTACTCTGTATCTAACCCTGTTTTTTTTTTTCTTTTTATTTAGTGTCGAGGGAGCTTTACTCTGTATCTAACCCCCTGTATCTAACCCTGTGCTGTATCCACCCTGGGAGTGTTTGATGGGACAGTGTGGCAGGAGTTTTATGTGGGCAGCGGATGTGGGAGCCAGGTGGGGAACAAATGGTGGCGGGAGTTGGGAGTAGGTCCTGAGGTGTGATTGATCCTGTGGAGTGAGGTCTTCCCCCTCTGATTCCTGCTGTACCCGATGTCATGTGTTGTGCGTGATGTTTTGCTCTGTGTTGTAAATAGTGAATTTTGTCCTTGTTTTCTGAAAATGTTTGTATTTTTGGTGCCATAAACCTGATGTATAATATCAACAGAGAGGGTGAGGTGTTGGGCTTTGTGTTGGAATCTTGCTGCTCCATGCCACGCACTCACTCTCAGGATCACTTCTCATAAAGCAAGGAGCTGTCCAGTGACTCAGCTGGTAAATGCCCATCCCAATGTGGTGCTGAGCCCCACACACACACAGTGCAGGAGAGGCCCAGGTTCCATTCTCCATTGAGTTAACCGATCACAGCTGGGGCTACGATTGGCCTCTGGGTGAAAGAGGGGTAATAAAAATTAGAGACTGATACACCCCTCTGCATTTCTGTTTTCAAAAAGTTGTGGAAACGTGGCCCCCCCCTAAAATTGCAGATCACCTTGGGAAGTGTGGATTGGTGGAAATCGGGATTCCTGCTCCAGGTTGTTGTCCACTGAACCCCTCCCACTTGTCTGTGTGTACTCGCACAAACATGTGCATATCGGGTGAGGGGTCGATTCAGGATCGGCCCTGAGTCCTCCTGCAGTTGAACAGCCAGCCCCAGTCGGCTCGCAGATGCTGTGTGGTCCTTTGGGGGATGAACATGTGGGGTCCGTACCACAGTGTGAGTTGACTACTTCGTAGAGTGGGGGTTATTGGGAGGAACCAGAGACACAATGATATGGAGAGGTCGGGGGGGTGGTGGGGGTGGATGCAGTCTGTGTTCAGTGGGCCCCGCCAGAATTAAGCAGGGCACCTCGAGGATCGGACGCTGCAAACACCGGCCAGGGACAGGGAATCATGTTACACTGGCCAGATATCACTCGGGGAGGAGTTAGTTACGGATTCGTAGAATGATCCAGCACGGGAGGCCATTCGGCCCATCATATCTGTGCTGGCTCTTTGAAATATCTATCCAATTAGTCCCGCTCCCCCCTCCTCTTCCCCCACAGCCCTGCAAATTTCTCCTTTTCAAGTACTTATCCAATTTGTTCTTGAAAGTTATTATTGAATCTGTTTCCACCATCCCTTCGGCCCTCGGGCGGTGTGCGCACGTCTGAGTAGTTTCTTGTGCTTTCTTTGTCCGTTTCTCTATGAGCTATTAACAGCGGGCCTGTTATCAGTATTCGGAGAGAGAGAGTGAGTGTCCTGGCCCTTCAGTAAGGGTCTATGTTCTGTGGCTTTGCTTCACTATATAAAGTATTACAATTTTTCTATCCAAATAAAATTGAGCTAATATGGAACGATCTGCTGTGTCCGTCAGCTTATCCTGGTGTCCTCACTGCACAGACTGAACCAACTCAGGAGTGTGAGATATCCAGCCCTCACTGGTTAACCTGAGGTTAGATGGTGGATTATCTCCTTGTCTCCTGGGGCCACTCGCACTCGTTTCCATCCCCATTTCCCATTGATTCCCAGATATCCCAGGTTATTGACCGTAATGGATGGTTGGGATTCTCTTATCAGTGGATTATCCATATTTACCCAATGGGGGAGGAGCTGCTGGGATTGGCTGTTACCAATAGAGGACGAACCCTCTGATTGGCTGCATTGTAGGGAGAAGAGCCCTGTGATTGGCTATATTGTTGGAGAGGCGCCCTGTAATTGGCTGCAATGATGGGTAGGGTGCCTCGCTGATTGGCTATATTGATGGGGGAGGAGCGGGCTGCCCAGGTCACGTGCGACGACCACCCTGCCGCCATTCAAGTCTCGGTACCGTGAAGCTCCTCTCACCTGGTGCAGGTTTTCAGGGTCTGTCGATCGCCGCAATTCACAGGGTGGAGATGGCAGAGGTGATTTAGGTCAATGGAAGCTGATTGTCAGCCCTGTGCGGAGCGGGTGGGAGAGCCGGGACAACAAGTCGCTGAGCGGTTGGTGAAGGCGCGGAATGTGCGCCTGCGTGTGGTCGCGGGACAGCTGGTTGGCGCATGCGCTACTGTGCCCTCCGCTGATTAGGTAGTGTGCGCACGCGCAGTGTCATTACCGCCGAAACTAAAGGAGCCGTCAAAATGGAGGAAAAAAAGCCTTTCGTTGAAATGGATCTCCCCTTGGTCCCCTCGTATTTCACATCCACATGCTGCTGCTCGTCGATATCATTGGAATGCACAAGGTCAGGTTCATCATGTACCCTGAGCAAACCCGGTATCCACCCCACGCCCACCGCGTATCCACCCCACGCCCACCGCGTATCCACCCCACGCCCACCGCGTATCCACCCCACCCCCACCCGGTATCCACCCCACGCCCACCGCGTATCCACCCCACGCCCACCGCGTATCCACCCCACGCCCACCGCGTATCCACCCCACGCCCACCCGGTATCCACCCCACCCCCACCCGGTATCCACCCCACGCCCACCGCGTATCCACCCCACACCCACCCGGTATCCACCACACGCCCACCCGGTATCCACCCCACCCCCACCCGGTATCCACCCCACGCCCACCGCGTATCCACCCCACGCCCACCCGGTATCCACCCCACGCCCACCGCGTATCCACCCCACGCCCACCGCGTATCCACCCCACGCCCACCGCGTATCCACCCCACGCCCACCGCGTATCCAACCCGCGCCCACCGCGTATCCACCCCGCGCCCACCGCGTATCCACCCCGCGCCCACCGCGTATCCACCCCACGCCCACCCCGTATCCACCCCACGCCCACCCCGTATCCACCCCACACCCACCTAAATCTACACCACCACCTGTATCCACCCCTACCCACCTAAATCTACACCACCACCTGTATCCACCCCACCCCCACCTAAATCTACCCCACCGCCCATATCCAACCTTCACCCACGGCGTATCCACCCCACACCCACCCCGTATCCACCTCACACCCACCTAAATCTACCCCACCGCCCATATCCACCCTTCACCCAGCGCGTATCCATCCCACACGCACCCGTATCCATCCCGCACCCACCTAAATCTACCCCACCACCCAGCTCCACCCCATACCCACCGTGTATCCACACTGCACCCACCTAAATCTACCCCACCACCCAGCTGCACCCCACACCCGCCCAGCTCTACTCCACCACCACTTCTCTCAGCCTCTGCACTGTCTTTACGTTATCAGACTGCTGCTCCGACATTTCCGGCAACTAAATATTGGGAAGACTGAAGGCATTGTCTTCATTTTTACTACATCCAACCCTTTCTCGCTCTATCCAATCCCTGTATCGAGGACTGCATTGACCGAGTAAGTCGCTCCACCTACAGCCGCAAAAGTGCATTTCCCATTCCCAAAACAAAGAGGGAAATAATGTGTTTCCTGGGAATGTGTGGGTTTTACTGAAATTTTGTTGCAAGTTTCAGCACCCTATCTGCACCTTTAACTGACTCATTGAAGAAAAGTGTAAAAGTGGTGTGGTCAGAGTGGTGCCAGCTAGCTTTCGAAAAGTTGAAGGCGATTTTAACAAATGACCCAGTATTGGCAGCCCCAAATTTCAACAAACCCTTTAAAATGGTATTGACATCAGTGATGTCAGAGTAGGGGCAATCCTACTGTACGATGATGATTCAGGCCTAAAAATGCCGATTGGCTATTTTTCAATGAAACTAAACAAACATTAAAGAAAATATTGCACAATAGAAAAGGAGGCATTAGGGCTCCTACTTGTCCTTCAGCGTTTCGAAGTCTATCCCAAAACAGCCACAGAGAAATTAAAATTTACACCGACTACACCTCCCTAACATTCCTGGAAAAGTTCCAAGTTAAAAATGCCAGACTGTTTTGATGGAGCTTACTTTTCCAGCCATTCAACCTGAAAATTGTACATATAGCTGGGAAGAACAACATTCTCGCAGATGCCTTGTCTAGAATATAACACACTGTATCACCAAAAAGCCTGAAAAGAAGTCATGACTGAAAGCCTGAGGAGTGGATGGGATGAATGTGAACAATATGTATTACCCTATATCTTACTTTCCTTCTTTCTGAAAAATGAGACAACAAAAAATTAAATACCAAGGAATTTCATTTTTATCCCTTTTGTGGGGAGGTGTCATGCACGGAAGGAGCTGTGATGAAATGATGTGGAGGAATTATGAAGATAAGTCAACTATTAAATTAAACCACAAGAAGATGGACACTTGTACCACAGTCAAAATGAAGTAGTGGTCACGTGACCCCCCCCTCCTGAATTGGAAATCAATAAACCTGTCTGCAAAGATGAAACCCATTAACTGCGACTGTATAGCTCTGGGGAGAACCCACCGAAATTGAAAGGAGCACCATTGCATCTTGATGACTCCTATCTACATGAACGAACTAACAAAGGGTTTTGGAGACAAGCTGACTCGCAGCCCAAAATAAATTGAATAGGTGTGGAGTAACACCTAAAGCACTGCAATGCCCTGTTGGATAGCTCTATATGGGAAATTCCCGGCCGGAACCCACACATGTCGTTGGGGTCAGGTCGGGTAGCAGACCTTTACCCATGTACTGATGTAAAGGCCTGCTACCTTACCCGACCCCGACGGGACCCGACGACGTGTGTCAGGTTCGGGGTCAGGTCGCACTTGAAGGCCCGGCATTCGGGCTCTTTAGTAACACCATCTTCTTTTTTTTCTTTTGGGCCTCCTTATCTCGAGAGACAATGGATACGCGCCTGGAGGTGGTCAGTGGTTTGTGAAGCAGCGCCTGGAGTGGCTATAAAGGCCAATTCTGGAGTGACAGACTCTTCCACAGGTGCTGCAGAGAAATTTGTTTGTTGGGGCTGTTGCACAGTTGGCTCTCCCCTTTCGCCTCTCTTTTTTCCTGCCAACTACTAAGTCTCTTCGACTCGCCACAATTTAGCCCTGTCTTTATGGCTGCCCGCCAGCTCTGGCGAATGCTGGCAACTGACTCCCACGACTTGTGATCAATGTCACACGATTTCATGTCGCGTTTGCAGACGTCTTTATAACGGAGACATGGACGGCCGGTGGGTCTGATACCAGTGGCGAGCTCGCTGTACAATGTGTCTTTGGGGATCCTGCCATCTTCCATGCGGCTCACATGGCCAAGCCATCTCAAGCGCCGCTGACTCAGTAGTGTGTATAAGCTGGGGGTGTTGGCCGCTTCAAGGACTTCTGTGTTGGAGATATAGTCCTGCCACCTGATGCCAAGTATTCTCCGAAGGCAGCAAAGATGGAATGAATTGAGACGTCGCTCTTGGCTGGCATACGTTGTCCAGGCCTCGCTGCCGTAGAGCAAGGTACTGAGGACACAGGCCTGATACACTCGGACTTTTGTGTTCCGTGTCAGTGCGCCATTTTCCCACACTCTCTTGGCCAGTCTGGACATAGCAGTGGAAGCCTTACCCATGGGAAATTCCCGACCGGAACCCACACATGTCGTTGGGGTCAGGTCGGGTAGCAGACCTTTACCCATGTACTGATGTAAAGGCCTGCTACCTTACCCGACCCCGACGGGACCCGACGACGTGTGTCAGGTTCGGGGTCAGGTCGCACTTGAAGGCCCGGCATTCGGGCTCTTTAGTAACACCATCATAACAGGATATTCCCCATTCAGACATCAACAGATAGCCATGGTTTCCATATCCTGGTCCATTGTGTGGTCACACCAGGGGAGAGGGCCATGTGTCATCTAACAGAAAATCCAAAGATGATGGAGTTTTACCTTAAAAAGTTAACCCTCTGGAGAGAGAGGGGAGATCAAGAAAAAAACAATGAAAGCCAGTCCAGCCAATTGGACCAGCACAAAGAAGAAGCCCTGCTGCTAATTCTACACCTGAACTTGCTGCAGCAGAGGCCTTAAAGTGACCACTGCCTCCAGTCTGAAGTTTTAACCACCAGAAATCTTCAACACCTCAGCAAGTTCATTACCCCAAACATCCAGGCCTGCACCTATGAAAAGCCTTTTCCGTGGACAAGTTACAACAGGTTTTCTGTGAACCACAAACTCATACCTCCCTTTGAACTCAAATTGCATCCTGCCCTTTCTCTCTCTATTTTTATTATTGCCTGAGTGGGTGAAGGTTGTGAAATTTGTGTTTTTGTTGTTTAAATTTAAAAAAATTAAACCTGCAAGAAAACCTATTGTTTGTTTATTTGACCCTAGAACACCCAGGGACCATTTTTAACAAAACACGATTGCAGTCAGCTGGGAAGTGAGGATGGAAGTTAGTTACAGCACTTAATAACTATCAGTGACACTGGACACCTCAATCCCGACCACAGAGCAACATCTCACCAAGGCCTGTGTGGGTTGTTCCCTATTCCATGCAGCAGTCACCATGGCTTCTTCCCTGAATGAAAGGTGCTTGTCTAAAGCAGGAGCCATTAGCTTGTTATAAAGGCACTGATTACCCTGGGCATTTGCTTAGGAAAAGCAATGTTTAGGCACAACTGATTCTCCCTGAGATCACTGGTATTGGTGAAACTGAGAATTATAGGAATCAAACTGCTGTACTGTCACTGGCCACTCGAGGGCAGCTGTGAGCCTGGACCAGAGCAGCAGCTGAGAGCAATGTTCAGGTGAGTTCAACAACATTTGGAGGGAGAGATTTAGGGAGGAAAGGAGGGCAGTAGAATCATTGGAGACAGAACAAGAAGAGTTGAGATGGAGGTTGAGAAGTTGTTCGGTGCAGAGGCAGAGAGAAAGGAAAGCAGAGAAGATATCGCATTGAGAAACTTGGTGTGATACTTGGGTGGGCGGTACAGAACAAGGATTTTAAGTGAGGGACAGAACAAGATGAGCTGCTGAAAGGAGGAGAAGTTACCAGAGGAGTAGGGAGACAGACCAAGGGGTGTCTTTGAAATAAGGGAATCACCACCACTGCGACAGTTTGAGCAGGGCAGGTGACGGAAAGCGAGGAAGCTTCTTTAAGGAGAAAGGTGTTATTAGCCTTCAGCCATGTCTCTGTCAAGGCCATAATGTCAATGAGATCATTCACAATAAGCTCACGGATGGCAAGGGCCTTGTCACAAGTGAATGTACATTCTGGAAGGAGATAGGGAGAGGAACAGTGATAGCTGATCTACTGGCAGAATCCACAGGGACAGTGCTGGGAGCGATGAAAGGAAGGGGAAGGAAGCTAGCAAACTAAACCCCTGGCAGGTGCGCGAGGCAGGAAGGGCAGGGAGAGAATAGGATGAGGCAATTGGGGCTACTGCTGGTTGGGAGGCAACAACGAGGGCCTCAGTGGGCTTTTCTGAGGATGCCAAGAGGCACAGAGGGAAGCTGCAGGATTATTTAAGAGGGAGTCAAGCCTGGGACAGCAGCATAAGAGTAGGAAAGGCAATGAGCGCGGAAGAATTGGGATTTATGAGGGCAGCTTACCTGAGGGCAGAGGAAGGACAGGAGGTGGGGAAAGTGGCATTGAGGTAGATGATCTAATAGCGTAGGAGCAGGCTCAGTGGGCGGAATGGTCTCCTGTTCCTGTGCTTCTATGAGGCATGATGGCAGTACAAATCTGAGTGATAATGTAAATGCAATAAATACAAAGAAAATTAGGCTTCAGCTGGAGTATTGTGTCCAATTTTGGGCTCCACACTTTAGGAAGGATGTCAAGGCCTTGGAGAGGGTGCAGAGGAGATTTACTTTAATGGGACCAGGGATGAGAGACTGGAGAAGCTGGGGTTGTTCTCCTTAAAGCTGGGAAGATTAAGGGACAGGTTTAGGAGAGGAGTTCAAAATTATGAAGGATTTAGATAGAGTAAAGGAGAAACTATTTCCAGTGGCAGGACGGGCAGTAACCAGAGGGACACAGATTTAAGATAATTGGTAAAAGAACCAGAGGGGGAGATAAGACTTTTTTTAATGCAGTGAGCGGTTGTGATCTGGAATGTGCTGTCTGAAAGGGCGGGGGAAGAAGATTCAGTAGTAACTTTCAAAAGGGAATTGGATAAATATTTGAAAAGGAGAAATTTGCAAGGTTATGGGACTAATTGGATAGCTCTTTCAAAGAGCTAGCACTGGTATGATGGGCTGAATGGCCTCCTCCTGTGCTGTCTGACTCTGTGATTCTATGTCCTCCGTTACCTGAAGTCCGGGGCTGCGGCGGACCTGGGAGGAACCAGGACTGGAGCGGAGCTGATTAAATAAAGAGTGGGGCTCGAGGCCCTTTACTTACCTGAAATCCAGGTCAGCGGCAGGCTCTCTGGCTGTGTTGGCGCGTGCTGGGTTTGAAGGGTGGAAAGGGAGACTGCCAGTGACATCACAGGAGATTTAAGGGCTGATTGGTTGGTGGGTGTCAGCTGTTGTTGCCTGTAGATAGCTTAGAAAGATCAGAGAAAAAAAGTGCTTTCTTTTTAAAAGCCCTCAGATAGCTACCTTGTGGGTGAGGAGGTTAGTACTACCAGGTGTTTTTTCAATTAGTGTAATTTATTAGTGATTACACATTGGAATAGTGCTGTTTGGTCAGAGTGAGGCTGTGGATTGTGTGTGGGGGATTTCGCTGGCTGGGGACGGTGGTGTTTTTTGGTCTCTTTGTTTTCTGCCTTTTCAGCCTCCACGGTACAGGGGAAAAAGCTGATTGGCAAATAACTGGTAAGTTATTACACTAGCAATAATTAGATTGTAAAGCTAAGTAATGGCAGGGCAGCTCAGCCAAGCGGAATGTGCCTCCTGTGGCATGTGGGAAGTCGTGGACGCACCATGTATCCTTGACAAACACATCTGCAGGAAGTGTCACCAGCTGCAGAAGTTTGAGCTCTGGGTTTCGGAACTCGAGTGGCAGCTGGAGTCACTGTGGCGCATCCGTAAGGCAGAGAACTACGTGGATAGCATGTTTCAGGAGGTAGTCACCCCGGAGCTTAAGAGAGCGCAGTCAGAGAGGGCCTAGGTGGCTGCCAGACAGACAAGAAGTTCAAGGCAGGTAGTGCAGGAGACCTCGGATGGCAACCCACTTTCTAACCGGTATTCAGTTCTGAGTACTGATAGGAAAGAGGATTCCTCTGGAGAGTGCACCATGGGTGGCTCAGCTGTGCAGGGAGGGAGGAGAAAGAACAAGAGAGTAATAGTGGTATGGGATTCTATTGTTAGGGGAACAGATAGGCATTTCTGTGGTCGCAGACATGGTTCTAGGATGGAATGTTGCCTCCCTGGTACAAGGGTCATGGATATCACCGAGCGGCTACAGAGCATTCTGGAGGGCGAGGGTGAACAGCCGGAGGTCGTGGTCCACATTGGTACCAACGATATAGGAAGAAAGAGGGATGAGGTCCTGCAGGCTGAATTTAGGTAGTTAGGAATGAGATTAGCAAGTAGTACCTCAAAGGTAATTACCTCCAGATTACTCCCACGGCCACGTGCCAGTGAGTATAGAAATAGGAAAATACACCAGATGAATGTGTGGCTGAAGAGATGGTGCAAGAGGGAGGGCTTCGGATTTCTGGGGCTTTGGGACCGGTTCTGGGGAAGGTGGCACCTGTACTAGCCGGATGATCTGCACCTGAACAGAACAAGGACAAATATCCTTGCAGGAAGGTTTGCCAGTACTGTTGGGGATGGTTTAAACTAGTTTGGCAGGGGGTTGGGAACCTGAGCACAGTCTTAGATAGGACAATTTCAGGGCAGGGAATAGGAGGTAAAGGCCTGCTACCTGACCCGAACTGGATAGGACCTGACGACATGTATTGGGTTTGGGTAAGGTCAGGTCACTCTTCCAGGTCCGGCTTTCTGACTTGGGTTGGGTCGGTCCTGGTCCAGGTCGGACACAGTCCACAGTATTACCTTTTGCTCTGCTGGACGTTGAGTTTAGTAAGTGTCAAAAGTTGAAAAGCCTGCCTGAGCTGGGAATCCGGGATGTCAAGGAGGGAGACTCCGAGTCTGTGCAGTGAGCGACTCTTTTAGAAACATAGAAAATAGGAGCAGGAGTAGGCCATTCGGCCCTTCAAGCCTGTACTGCCATTCAATACGATCGTGGTTGATCGTGCAAACTCAGTTCCTGCCTTCTCCCAGTATCCCTTGATTCCTTTAGCCCTCAGAACTATATCTAACTCTTGAATATATTTAATGGTTTGGCCTCAACTGCTTTCTGTGGTAGAGAATTCCACAGGTTCACCACTCTCTGGGTGAAGAAATCCCTCCTCATCTCAGTCTTAAATGGCTCAGCCCTTATCCTTAGATTGTGACCCCTGGTCCTGGACTGCCCCGCCATCGGGAACATCCTTCCTGCATCTAATCTGTCCAGTCCTGTTAGAATTTTGTAGGTTTCTGTGAGATCCCCTCTCATTCTTCTAAACTCTAGCGAATATAAGCCTAATCGACCCAATCTATCTTCATACGTCAGTCCCGCCATCCCAGGAATCAGTCTGGTGAACCTTCGCTGCACTCCCTCCATAGCAAGAACATCCTTCCTCAGATAAGGAGACCAAAACTGCATACAATACTCCAGATGTGGTCTCACCAAGGCCCTGTATAATTGCAGTAAGGCATCCTTGTTCCTGTACTCGAATCCTCTCGCTATGAAGGCGAACATATCATTTGCCTTCTTAACTGCTTGCTGCACCTGCATGCTTACTTTCAGTGACTGGCATACAAGGACACCCAGGTCTTGCTGCATCTCCCCCTTTCCCAATCTATCGCCGTTCAGATAATCTGTCTTTCTGTTTTTGCCACCAAAGTGGATAACCTCACATTTATCTACATTATACTGCATCTGCCATGTATTTGCCCACTCACTATGTTTCTATTAAAGGGATCAAAGGGTTTGGGGAGAAAGCGGGAACAGGTTACTGTGTTAGATGATCAGCCATGATCATAATGAATGGCGGGGCAGGTTCAAAGGGCCAAATGGCCTACTCCTGCTCCTAATTTTCTATGTTTCACTCAACCTGTCCAAATCACACTGGAGCTTCTCTGCATCCTCCTCACAGCTCACAGTCCCACCTAGCTTTGTGTCATCTGCAAACTTGGAGATATTACATTTAATTCCCTCATCTATAACATTAATATATATTGTGAATAGCTGGGGTCCTAGCACTGATCCCTGCGGTACCCCAGTAGTCACTGCCTGCCACTCAGAAAAAGACCCGTTTATTCCTACTCTTTGTTTCCTGTCTGCCAACCAGTTCTCTATCCATGTCAGTACCTTGCCCCCAATCCCATGTGCTTTAATTTTGCGCACTAATCTCCATGTGGGACCTTATCAAAAGCCTTCTGAAAGTCCAAATGCACCACATCTACTGGTTCTCCCTTATCTATTATACTAATTATATCCTCAAAAAATTCCAGTAGATTTGTCAAGCATGATTTCCCTTTCAAAAATCCACGTTGACTTTGTCCAATCATGTATTTGTTTTCCATGTGCTCTGCTATTACATCTTTTATAATGGACTGTAGCATTTTCCCCACTACTGATGTCAGGCTAACTGGTCTATAATTCACTGTTTACTCTCTGCCTCCTTTTTAAAATAATGGGGTTACATTAGCTACCCTCCAATCCGTTGGAACTGTTCCAGAGTCTATAGAATTTTGAAAAATGACCAGCAATGCATCTACTATTTCAAGGACCTTAAGCACTGTGGGATGTAGATTATAAGGCCCTGGGGATTTATCGGCCTTCGATCCTATCAATTTTCCGAACACCATTTCCCTAATACTGATTTCATACAGTCCCTCCTTCTCACTAGACCCTATATTCCCCAACATTTCTGGGAGGTAATTTGTGTCCTCCTTTGTGAAGACAGAACTAAAGTTTGTATTTAATTGGTCTGCCATTTCTTTGTACCCCCATTATAAATTCCCCTGTTTCTGACTGTAAGGGACCCACATTTGTCTTCACTAATCTTTTCCTCTTTACATATCTGTAGAAGCTTTTACAGTCAGTTTTTATGTTCTCTGCAAGCTTACTCTCATACTCTGTTTTCCCTTTCTTAATCAATCCCTTTGACCTCCTTTGCTGAATTCTAAACTGCTCCCAATCCTTAGGTTTGCTGCTTGTTCTGGCCATTTTATATTTCTCCTCCTTGGATCTAATACTATCCCTAATTTCTTTTGTAAGCCACGGTTGAGCTGACCTTCCTGTTTTATTTTTGCGCCAGACAGGAATGAACAATTATTGTAATTCATCCATGCGCTCTTTAAATGCTTGCCATTGCCTATCCACTGTCAACCCTTTAAGTAACGTTCCCCAATCTATTATAGCCAACTTGCGCCTCATACCTTCTTAGTTTCCTTTATTTAGATTCAGGACCCTAGTCTCGTAATCAACTCTCTCACTCTCCATCTTGATGAAGAATTCTATCATGTTATGGTCGCTCTTCCCCAAGGGACCCCGCACAACAAGATTATTAACTAATCCTTTCTCATTACACAATACCCAGTCTAGGATGGCCTGTTCTGTAGTTGGTTCCTGAACGTATTGGTCCAAATAACCATCACGTACGCACTCCAGGAATTCCTCTTCTACAGTATTATTGCTAATTTGGTTTGCCCAATCTATATGTAGATTAAGGTCACCCATAATTACAGTTGCACCCTTATTGCATGCGTCTCTAGTTTCTTGTTTAATGCTATCCTCTACATCACCACTGCTGGTTGGGGGTCTATATGCAACCCCCACCAATGTTTTCTGCTCCTTGATGTTTCTTAGCTCCACCCATACAGATTCCACATCAGGATTCTCTGAGCTAATATCCTTCCTCACTATTGTATTGATTTCCTCTTTTACTAACACTACTCCACCTCCTTTCCCTTTTTGCCTGTCCTTCCTAAATATTGAATACCCCTGGATGTTCAGTTTCCATCCTTGGTCAACCTGCAGCCATGTCTCCGTAATCGCAACTATATCGTATCCATTTACATCTATTTGCACGGTTAATTTGTTGGATTTGGAATCGGAAGGTAGGTAAAGTGAACATTCCGGTGGTCGAGTCGGGCTTGGGTCGGGACGGGTGCGGGAAAAAAGGGAAGCACTCGGGCCGGGTTGGGCTCTGGTCCGATGTGGTTCTGTGGGGTTCGGGTCGGGTGTTTTTTCCTGACCTGCGCAGGCCTTTAATAGGAGGCAGAAAATTAGCAAGTGACTCTGAAAGACAGAAGAAGCAAAGGTTAAAAAGTGTGCAGCACAGGAATTTGGCAGTGCTAAATGGTATTTATTTAAATGCAAGAAGTATAGTAAAAAAAGCCAATGAGTTGAGGGCAGATTGACACATGACAACATGATATTGTTGCTATAATGGAAACTTGGCTTAAAGAGGGGCAAGAATGGCAGCTCAATGTCCCTGGATATAGAGTTTTCAGGTGGGATAGAGAGGGAGATAAAAAAGGAGAGGGTGTAGCAATATTAGTTAAGGAATCAATACCAGCTTTGAGGAGGGATAATATGCTAAATTAATCATCAAATGAGGCCATATGGGTGGAGCTGAGAAATAAAAAAGGGGCAGCCACATTACTAGGAGTGTACTATAGACCCCCAAATAGTGAGAGGGAGATAGAAGAATGAATATGTGGGATACAAACAGTGAAGGGCACAGAGGGGAAGAAATTATTGAACTCTGTTCAAGAGTACTTTTTAAGCCAGCACATAAGCCCAACAAGAGGGGGCACAATTCCAGAGTTGGTCTTCAGTAATGAAGCTGGGCAAGTGGATGAAGTAACAGTGAGTGACCATAATAGTTCGTTTTAGCATAATCATGGAAAAGGCCAAATATAAAATAGGAACAAAGGTTCTAAATTGGGGGTAGGCAAATCTTAAGTAACAGAGGTAACCTGGCAAAAGTGGACTGGATACAGCTACTTAAAGAAAATCAGTGGCAAACCAGTAGGAGGCATTCAAAAGCGAGATACTACAGCCGCAGTGTGGGCATGTCCCCACAAAGACAAGGGTGGTATGGCCAAATCTAGAGCCCCCTGGTTATCTAGAAGCTTACAGGGTAAGTTAAAGCAGAAAAAGAAAGCTTATGACGATCACAAATATCTTAATACTTTAGAAAGCCTAGAGGAGTATAGAAAGTGCAGGGGTGAAGGAAAAAAGGAAATTAGAAAATCAAACATAGAAAGCAGGAGTAGGCCATTCGGCCCTTTGAGCCTGCTCAGCCATTCATTACGATCATGGTTGATCATCCAATTCAGTAACCTGACCCCACTTTCTCCTCATATCCTTTGATCCCTTTCGCCCCAAGAGCTATATCTAACTCCTTCTTGAAAACGTACTTTCTGTGGTAGTGAATTCCACAGGCTCACCACTCTTTGGGTGAAGTAATTTCTCCTCATCTCAGTCCTGAAAGGTTTACCCCATATCCTTAGACTATGACCCCTGGTTCTGACTCCCCCATCATCGGGAACGTCCTTCCTGCATCTACCCTGTCGAGTCCTGTTAGAATTTTATAGGTTTCTGTGAGATCCCCCCTCACTCTTCTGAATTCCAGCGAATATAATCCTAACCGACTCAATCTCTCCTCATAGAATTATACAGCACAGAAACAGGCCCATCGTGTCTGTGCCGGCCATCAAGCACCTAACTATTCTAATCCCATTTTCCAGCACTTGGCCCGTAGCCTTATATGCTATGGCGTTTCAAGTGCTCATCTAAATACATATTAAATATTGTGAGGGTTCCTGCCTCTACCACCTCTTCAGGCAGTGCGTTCCAGATTTCAACCACCCTCATATGTCAGGCCCTCCACCCCAGAATCAGACATGAAAAATTATTGGCAGGTAAAATCAAGGAAAACCCAAAGATGTTTTATCAGTACATTAAGAGCAAGAGGATAACTAAGGAAAGGGTAGGGCCTATCAGAGATGTACAAGGGAATTTATGTGTGGATGCAGAAGATGTGAACAGGGATCTTAATGAGTTTTTTGTTTCTGTCTTCACAAAGGAGAGGGTTGATGCAGACATTGTAGTTTAAGAGGAGGAGTGTGAAATATTAGATATGATAAGCATAATGAGAGAGGAAGTACCAGAGGGTCTGACATCCTTGAAAGTGGATAAATTGCCAGGGCCGGATGGATTGCATCCCCGGTTGTTAAAGGAAGCTAGGGAGGAAATAGCGGATGTGCTGAGGATCATGCTCCAATCCTCACTAGATACAGGCAAGGTACCAGATGATTGGAGATCTGCGAATGTTGTACCATTGTTTAAAAAGGATGCGAGGTATAGGCCAAATAATTATAGGCCAGTCTGACCTCGGTGGCGGGTAAATTGTTAGAATCTATTCTGAGGGACAGGATTAACTGCCACTTAGAAAGGCACGGATTAATCAGGGATAGTCAGCATGGATTTGTTAGGAGAAGTCACGTTTTCCTAACTTGATTGAATTTTTGAGGAAGTGATGGGGAGGATTGGTGAGGGTATTGCAGTGGATGTGGTCTACATGGATTTTAGTAAGGCATTTGACAAGGTCCTACATGGCAGACTGGTCAGTAAAATGAAAGCCTATGGGATACAGGGCAATGTGGCAGGTTGGATCCAGAATTGGCTCAGGGACAGGAAACAAAGGGTAGTAGTCGATGGATGTTTTTGTGACTGGAAAGCTGTTTCCAGTGGCGTTCCACAGGGCTCAGTGCTTGCTGTTTGTGGTATATATTAATTAATGATTTGGACTTGCATGTGGGAGGCATGATTGGGAAATTTGCTGATGACAGAAAAATTGGCCGTGTAGTTAATAGTGGAGAGGCTAGCCGTAGACCCCAGAATGATATCAATGGTTTGGTTGAGTGGGCAGGAAAGTGGCAAATGGAATTCAGTCCAGAGAAGTGTGAGGTAATGCACTTGGGGAGGGCAAATAAAGCGAGGGAATACACAATAAACAGGAGGATATTGAGAGGGTTAGAAGAAGTGAGAGACCTTGGAGTGCATGTCCACAGGTCCCTGAAGGTGACAGGACAAGGTAGATAAAGTGGTGAGGAAGGCATATGGATTGCTTTATTGACCGAGGTATAGAATACAAAAGCAGGGATGTGATGCTGGAACTGTATAAAATGCTGGTTAGGCCACAGCTGGAGTATTGTATACAGTTCTGGTCACCACATTACAGGAAGGATATAATTGCTGTGGAGAGAGTAGAGGAGATTTACAAGAATGTTATTAGGGCTATGAGGAAAGATTGGATTGACTAGTGTTGTTTACCCTGGAACAGAGGAGGCTGAGGGGTGACTTAATTGAGTTGTCCAAAATTATGAGGGGCCTAGATAGAGTGGACAGGAGGGACCTGTTTTCCCTGGCGGGGTGGTAAGTTACCAGGGGGCACAGGTTTAAGGTGATTGATAGAAGAATTAGAGGGGTCATGAGGAAATACTTTTTCACCCAGAGGATGGTGGGTGCCTGGAATTCACTGCCCAGATCGGTGGTGGTGGTGGAGGCAGAAACCCTCAATTCATTTAAAAAGAACCTGGATATGTACCTGAAGTGCTGTAACCTGCAAGGCTTTGGACCAGGTGCTGGAAGGTGGGATTAGATTGGGTGGATAGTTTTATCAGCCGGCATGGACATGATGGGCTGAATGGCCTCCTTCTGTGCCGTAGTTGTTCTATGGTTCTAAAACAGTGACTGCATCTCAAAAGTATTTCATTGGCTCTGAAGCACTTTGGGATGTCCTGAGGTGGTGAAAGGTGCTGAAGAAATACAAATCTGTCTTATCTTTAATGGAGATAATTCAATTCTTTAATTTAACAAATGATTGCACAGAATAGAGACTTAGAGAGATACATCACAGTACAGAGTTTCTGCACCAACTCAAAACACATTGTTCCTCATCAGCCATTGTTTCCACGTTGGAAAAAAGTTCCAAAGTCCCAAAAGCCCAAAAGCTGCAATGAGAAAAAGAGCAGGAACAGGAGCAGCAGCAATGAGGGCACTGACAGCAATAAGTGCGGCGGCTATAGTACCAGCAACGGCAACAGCAACAGCAACAGCAGCAATGGCAGTAGCAGCAACAACTGCGAGAATTGAGAGAACAGGAGCAGGAATGGCAACAGGAGCAGCAGCAACAGACACAGCATCAACAACAACAATAACAACAGCAAAAGCAATAGTAAAAACAATAGCAAAAATAATAGCAACAAGAGCAGGAACAGCTAGAGTTTTCTTCACCTGTGGAAAGAGATTGAATCAGTTAGAGATAGAAACAGCCATGACAGTGAAGATGTTTTAAGTGACTCTGGGATCCCAGCTGTACATTGCTGCATCACTGATTGCATGACCCACTAGTGACCTCCCCAATCTGCCTCTTCCATTTAACAGGTGGCTTGGTCTCCATTTCTAGTTCCTGGAATAATCAGGGAATTCTGCAAACTCCCTCCCCCCATCCCCCACTACTGTTCACTGACATTCTCACTGCCAAACAGATAAAAGGGCACAATCCACCCACCCTCCCTCCTCCACATACACTATACCTTGTGTTTGTGTGTCTCAGATACTGGAGGGATTCCTGGTGGCTGGGAGACCAGAGGCGCATCAGATCTCCCAGTCTATAATTACCTGTGGATTTTTTTTTTCGTTCATGGGATGTGGGCGTTGCTGGCTAGGACAGCATTTATTGCCGATCCCTAATTGACCTTGAGAAGGTGGTGGTGAGCTGCCTTTTTGAACTGCTGCAGTCCATGAGGGGTAGGTACACTCACAGAAGGGAGTTCCAGGATTTTGACCCAGCATCAGTGAAGGAAATGCGATATAGTTCCAAGTCAGGATGGTGTGTAACTTGGAGGTGGTGTTCCCATGCATCTGCTGCCCTTGTCCTTCTAGATGGTAGAAGTCGCGGGTTTGGAAGGTGCTCTTGAAGGAGCCTTGGTGCGTTGCTGCAGTGCATCTTGTAGATGGTACACACTGCTGCCACTGTGCGTCGGTGATAGAGGGAGTGAATGTTTGTGGATGGTGTGCCAATCAAGCTGGCTGCTTTGTCCTGGATGGTGTCGAGCTTCTTGAATGTTGTTGGAGCTGCACCCATCCAGGCAAGTGGAGAGTATTCCATCACACTCCTGCCTTGTAGATGGTGGACAGGCTTTGGGGAGTCAGGAGGTGAGTTACTCGCCTCAGGATTCCTAGCCTCTGACCTGCTCTTGTAGTAACGGTATTTATATGGCTGCTGCTGTTCAGTTTCTGGTCAATGTTGACCCTAGGATGTTGATAGTGGGGAATTCAGCGATGGCAATGCCGTTGAATGTCATGGGGAGATGGTTAGATTCTCTCTTGTTGGAGATGGTCATTGCCTGGGACTTGTGTGGCACGAATGTTACTTGCCACTTATCAGCCCAAGCCTGGATATTGTCCAGGTCTTGCTGCATTTCTACACGGACTGCTTCAGTATCTGAGGAGTCGCGAATGGTGCTGAACATTGTGCAATCATCAGTGAACATCCCCACTTCTGACCTAATGATTGAAGGAAGATCATTGATGAAGCAGCTGAAGCTGGTTGGTCCTAGGACACTACCCTGAGGAACTCCTGCAGTGATGTCCTGGAGCTGAGATGATTGATCTCCAACAACACAACCATCTTCCTTTGCGTTAGGTATGACTCCAACCAGCTGAGAGTTTCTCCCCTGATTTTCCTTCATGATCTACAAGAGAGTAGTTATGGGATCTACTCACCTGCCTCGACTTGGCTGTGTTGTACCGAAGCATTTTCACAAAGTGTTCAAGATTTGCTGCTGCTGGATTATACAGCACTTGTTTCCCAACCCATTTTTCAGCATTTTGCATTATCTGATCAACAGGTAATGGGTTCCATTCATTGTCAGAACTGTTGTTGACACAATAGGGATCATTTCCAGCAACCTTAAAGAGAGGCTCTCTTCTAACCTCAGCAAATTTGATCGAGCTGGGTAACCCAAAGTTCAATTCCACACCAGATCCTCCATCTAGAAAATATATTAAAGGAATGGTTTATTGAGGCCGATAGAATACCCAGGGTGGATATACAGTTAAAGGGAATTGGTTACTGAGGCTGGTTAAAAGTCTCTGTTAGATACAACTTATAATTCTCTGGCACCTTTCAGAGTAAATGTCCCAAGGTGTTTCAGGGAGGAGTGAAATGAGCAGCAGGGGTTAGTGAGTTCAGGAAGCTGAGCTTAGCTTTGTTCACAGGGAGTTTGAGACAGCTTTTGAAGTTGGGAGAGCAGTGTCAGGTAGTGGCAGAGCAGGGTAGAGCAATCGGGGGGGAGGTCAAACTCCACATTTGGTTGACTGGTTCCTCCAGTTTTGGACAGTTTAGTCTATAAGAAATCCAAATTTGTCTGACCTCAAAATAATCTGGAGTGGGGTCTTAACCCTTCCACCGGTTCCTCACTGCTGGCAGGGGTTTAGGGACGGAATTCCAGCAATTGATGCTAAAATGTCTGTCACCAACAGTGGATGAGAGACAAACCCCAGGAACTTAGAATGATATCACGCTGGAATTGCACCCTCCTTCCAGTGATGACACTGCAGCACCTCCACTGATGAAAGGTTGTAATTACAGCGTGACGTTTACATGGACAGTCTCTATTGTAAATGTGAATACCGTAACTTAGAATGGAACATGAATACAAAAGAAAAATACTGCAGATGCTGAAAATCTGAAATTAAAACAGAAAATGCTGGAAATACTCTGCAGGTCAGCAGCATCTGGGAGAGAGAAGCAGAGTTAACGTTTCTGTGACCCTGTATTGGAACATAACATGGGATGTGGGCATATTTAAGATTTATACCTTTATACCACCTACAAGTTCCCTTCCAAGCCACACACTATCCTGACTTGGAACTATATCACCGTTCCTTCTCTGTCACTGGGTCAAAATCCTGGAACTCCCTTCCTAACAGCACTGTGTGTGTACCTACCTCACATGGACTCCAGCAGTTCAAGAAGGTAGCTCTCCACCACCTTCTCAAGGGCAATTAGGGATGGGCAATAAATGCTGCCCTAGCCAGCGACACCCACATCCCATGAATGAATAAAAAAATAAAATTGCAAAAGCCTGTTAGCTCTAACCTGTAGTTAAGTGGATGACATCCCCATCTCCAACATAGATGGCCCAATGTTTATATAAACATTGACATATTTCGATCAAATCTCCAGGCTTGAGATGAAGGAATGACTGGAAACAAGATAAGTTTGACATTACAGGTCCGCGTGGCCATTTGAAAGTGTATTTATTTATAGTTCCTTGGATTCTAATGGTTAGAGCATGAAATAACAACAGTTATTTCTGTTGTATACTAAGTTTAGTATACAACATACTAAAATGTTCCAAGGCACTTCACATGAGAGTTATCAGACAAAATGAGACTCAGCCAAAGAGGGAGAACAGGTGACCAAAAGCTTGATCAAAGAGGTAGGTTTTAAGGAGTGTCTTAAAGGAGAGAAGTGGAGAGGTTTCGGGAGGGAATTTCAGATCCAGCCTCAGCAGCTTTCTGGGGGAGAGAGTTCCCGATTTCCACTCCCCTTTGTGTGAAGAAGTGTTTCCTGACATCACCCCTGAACGGCCCTGGCTCTAATTTTAAGGTTCTGCCCCCTTGTTCTGGACTCCCCCCTCCCCCCCCTCCTCCGACCAGAGGAAATAGTTTCTCTTTACTGACCCGATCGAATCCTTTAATCATCTTAAACCCCTCGATTAGATCAACCCTTAATCTTCTACACTCGAGGGAATACAAGCCCAGTCTGTGTGACCTGTCCTCGGAATTTAACCTTTTTGGCACTAGTATCATTCTGGTGAATGTGCACAGAATCCCGCTCCAAGGACAATATCTCTTTGCTGAGGTGCGGAGCCCAGAACTGAACATTGTTACTCCCGAAGAGGTTTAACCAGAACTTTATATAACATAACTTCCACCCCTATCTATTCCAGTCCACTGCGATAAAGACCTGTATTCCATGGGCCTTTGTAATTACTTCTTGTAGCTGCCCAATAGTTTTCAGTGATTTCTGTACTGGGAGCTCTAAATCTCTCTGCTCCTCCACAGTTTCTCACCATTTAGAACAATTACATCCTGTATTGATCTCAAACACTGTGAGCAAGTGACTAGGAGAGAGTGTGGATTCTGAAGAGACAGTCCAGGATCGACAGAATGAGTTAGACAAGGTATGTGAGTGAGCAGAACGATGGTGGATCGAATTTAAGGCGGAGAAGTGGAAAGTGCTGCCACAGGAAGGGAAGATAGATGAGCAGATATAGTCCAGGATGAAGCTAAAATAGATCCAGGAGTCTCAGAAAACCCAAAGTAAACCAAGGCAGTAAATCAAATCTAAATGTAAGTTCTAATATACTTCATCTATTTCTATTTTAATAATTGAATAGGATTTGGGATATTGGATTAACACTACCATTAATAGAATTAAACACCCGGGTCCTGTACACAGCAGTTAACATCAACGTGAAGCCAGTTAGACCCTGAGCTGAGGGTAAAGCAGTTTGAACAAACTTACATTCTGATTCCCCATTTTTGTTTAGTGGTTCAGAACCGGGATTAAAATTAGACGGCAGTAAATAGTCTCTCTCCTTCGGAGTTTCACATTCCTGGATTGGAATCAATAATATGGCTTTCTTTCTAAAGTCCACAGCTATTGTGTGTTCACTGCACCAATCCTGGACTAGCTGTGTTTCTGTATGTGGCCTGAATTGACAAATCAGCTATTAATACACCGAGGCTTCTTTCAGTTTCGATATCTCCCAGCTACAAACAGGTTCTTGTAAGTGAATATTTGTTTAAACAGCTGATCAGTCATTCTCCCCTGTCCAGGTTAACACCTATTGATATTCCTGGCCTGCTGGTAGCTCCTCTTGTCTGACAACAGCAACACCCATCTTACAGCTGTGATGAGAAAGAAGTTGCATTAATATAACACCTTTAACACTGTAAGACTCAACTGCTGTCACTCTGATCTTCAATACAGTAGCTTCAGTTTTGGGGTAACTTTATCTGGTTTACAGCCCATCTCCCACCTCTGCTGTTACCTGCTGAGTTTATACCCGTCCAACTGGTTTTTCAGCTTTATTGTTCAGTTCCTGTTCAGAAATACACCCTCCTGGCCTGAAGTCCATTTGTCCAGCACTTCCGGATCTTATAATGACCTCTAACTTTGCTACCGTGTTTCTGTCCCATGAATGGTTACAGCACAGAAGGAGGCCATCAGGCCCATCATGTCCATACTGGCTCTTTGCAAGAACAATTCTGTTACGCCCACTCCCCCGCCTTTTACCCGCAACCCTGCAAATTCTCTTTCTTCAGGTAATTGTCCAATTGTCTCCACCAAACTCTCAGGCAGTGCATTCCAGAACCTAACCACTTGCTGCGGAAACATTTTTTTCCTCATGTCACCTTAAATCGGTGTCCTGTGGTCCTCAATCCTTCCACCAATGGGAACAATTTCTCCCTCTCTGTTCAGTCTCCTCATAATTTTGAACATCTCAATCAAATCTCTTCTCAACATTATCTTCTCGAAAGACAAACCCAGCTTCTCCCATCTATCCTCGTAACTGAAGTCCCTCATCCCTGGAAACATTTTCGTAAATCCTTTCTGCACCCTCTCTAAAACCTTCACCTCCTTCCTAAAGTGCGATGCCCAAAATTGAACACAGTACTCCAGTTGAGACTGAACTTTGTTCCCATGGAAATACCTCCAGCAGTGTGTCTTCTGACACTCTACCCTTCAATAGCTTCTGGACTCACTCGCCCTCCACACCCGTTTCCAAAACTGGGCATCAGTTTGTTGATACTCCAAGCTGATTCTTTATCAACTTTATCCCAACCCAGGACCTGTGACTTTAACTCTGAACCTCCTCTTATTGTCTTCTCTCTGTTCCCTGTTTCATACCAGGACTAATATATTCCACTGCTGCTATGTAACCACATTGATGTAACTTGAGTTTTCCTGTGTCCATTTCACTGCTGCCCCAGACCCGAGCCCATCACTTCCATTTCTCTTTTCCCCCGCTGTGTTTTTCTTCCTTTCTCTTTACCCCTCCTAGGCTCCTCTCTCCTGTCATCATGACTCCTTACATTTCTCCTTCTCAGGTACTCTCGGGGAATGTATCCCCCACCCAAATCCCTACCCCAAACTTTCACCACTCTTTAATATTTCTCCTGTCTTGTCCCAGGCTTGACCTCCTCATGGATAAGCCTACAGTTCCCTCTGTGCCTCTCTATTGTCATGTTCTGAAGGGGCCATTGAAGTACTCATCACTGGCTTCTCACAAGCAGCAACCCCAATCCTACTCTCTCGCCAACCTTCCCACCCAGTGTGCCTGCGGGGGGGTTAATCTTGCTAAGCTACTTCCTGTTGATCTCACCCCTCCCAGTGCTGCCCCTGTGGACTCTGTCAGCAGATCAGCTCTCACTGCCTCCAGAATGTGTGTTCGCTTGTGACCAAGGCCCTTGCCATCCATGAGTTTATCGTGGATGATTGCATCGCCATCATGACCTTGACAGAATGTCAGTTGACAGGTGATGACACTGTTCTCCTTACTGAAGCCTCCCCACCTGGGTATACCGTCCATCGCTTACCTCATCCAGACCTTCACAGTGACGGTGTGGCTCTTATCACCAAATCACAGCCTTGTCTGTCCCCATACTCCTTGAGTTATAGCTCATGGAATAAAAGGGATTGGAGCAACATGGATACGAAATTGGCCGAGTGACAGGAAACAGAGAGTAGTGGTTAATGGATGTTTTTTGGGCTGGAGGAAGATTTGTATTGAAGTTCCACAGGGGTCAGTGTTAGGACTCTTGCTGTACAGGGCACAGTTTAAGAGTTTGTCGATGATACGAAACTTGGAAGCATTGTGAACTGTGAGGAGGAGAGTCTTTCTTCTTTCTTCGGCCTCCTTGTCTCGGGAGACAATGGGTAAGCGCCTGGAGGTGGTCAGTGGTTTGTGAAGCAGCGCCTGGAGTGGCTATAAAGGCCAATACTAGAGTGACCGACTCTTCCACAGGTGCTGCAGATAAAATTGGTTGTCGGGGCTGTTATACTGTTGGCTCTCCCCTTGCGCTTCTGTCTTTTTTCCTGCCAACTGCTAAGTCTCTTTGACTCGCCACACTTTAGCCCTGCCTTTATGATTGCCCACCAGCTCTGGCGATCACTGGCAACTGACTCCCACGACTTGTGATCAGTGTCACAGGACTTCATGTCGCGTTTGCAGACGTCTTTAAAGCGGAGCCATGGACGGCCGGTGGGTCTGATACCAATGATGAACTCGCTGTACAATGTGTCCTTGGGGATCCTGCCATCTTCCATGTGGCTCACATGGCCAAGCCATCTCAGGCGCCGCTGGCTCAGTAGGGTGTATATACTGGGGATGTTGGCCGCCTCGAGGACTTCTGTGTTGGAGATACAGTCCTGCCACCTGATGCCAAGGATTCTCCAGATGCAGCGAAGATGGAATGAATTGAGACATCGCTGTTGGCTGACTACGTTGTCCAGGCCTCGCTGCAGTAGAGCAAGGTACTGAGGGAGAGTATAGAACTTCAAAAGGACATAGACAAGTTGGTGGAATGGGCGGACAACTGACAGATGAAGTTCTTTGCAGAGAAATGTGAAGTGATTCATTTTGGTAGAAAAGAATATGGAGAGACAGTGTAAAATTAAGGGTACAATTCTAAATGGGCTGCAGGAATAGAGGGACCTAAGTGTATATATGTGCATAAGTCATTAAAGGTGGTAGGACCGGTTGAGAGAGCAGTTAATAAAGCATACAGTATCCTGGGCTTTATTAATAGGGGCATAGAGTACAAGAGCAAGGAGGTTATGTTGAACTTGTATAAGACACTAGTTCGGCCTCAGCTGGAGTATTGTGTCCAGTTCTGGGCACCGCACTTTAGGAAAGATGTGAAGGCATTGGAGAGAGTGCAGAAAAGATTCACAAGAATGGTTCCAGGGATGAGGAACTTCAGTTATGTAGATAGATTGGAGAAGTTAGGACTGTTTTCCTTGAAGAGAAAGCTCAGAGGAGATTTGATAGAGGTATTCAAAATCATGAAGGGACTGAACAGAGTAGATAGAGAGAAATTGTTCCCATTGGTGAAAGGATCGAGAACGAGAGGGCACAGATTTAAGGTAATTGGCAAAAGAAGCAATAGTGACATGAGGAAAAACTTATTCACACAGCCAGTGGTTAAGGTCTGGAATACACTGCCTGAGAGTGTGGTGGAGGCAGGTTCAATCAAGGCATTCAAGAGGGAATTAGATTGTTATCTGAAAAGGAAGAATGTGTAGGGCTATGGGGCGAAGGTGGGGAATGGCACTAAGTGAATTGCTCATTCGGAGACATGATGGGCCGAATGGCCTCCTTCTGTGCTGTAACACTTCTATGATTCTGTACTCTGGTCCCATCTCCTCCTTTGGGCATCTCACCTTGTTCCACCCTCTCATCCCTCCTTTAAAATTCTTCTTCTCTACTGCCCACCCAAATGTCAAGTTTCTCATTGAGGTGATTTCACTGCTTTCCTCCTTCAGCCTCTGCACCAAGTGACTTCTCATCCTCTGATTTTAACCCCCATTTCAATTCATCACACCCTCTCTCCTCTGAATTCACTGTTTTCTTATCCTCCCTTTGTCTCACCCTCCATATAAACTCCCCTACCAATATTCACAGACACATCCTCAACCTTGCCATCTCACCTGGTCTCTCTACACCCGTCGTGTCAATCACAGATAAGGCCATCTCTGATCACTTCCTTATATCCCTCTTGCAAGAGGTGGCAGTGGTGAGGTAGAGCTGGGTGCCATCAGTGTCCATGTGGAAGCTGACGTATGTTCAGATGATGTCATCAAGGGGCAGCATGTAGATGAGAAATACAAGGTGATCAAAGACAGATTCTTGGGGGAAAGTCCAGAGTTAACAGTGCCGAAGCAGGAAGAGAAGCAAGGCCAGTGAACCATGGTCGCAATCACATAGTTACTTATAGCAAAACAGAAGATTATGTTGACAGGGTGAGATGAAGTAGGGTGGGAGGAGGATCATGTGGAGTGTAAAGACCAGTATGGAGCAGTTGGGCCGAATGGCCTATTTCTGTCTTGTAAATTCAATGTAGATTATGATGAAGCTCAGCAGGCAGTAACATTGACTAACAGTAACAGACTATGAATATTGACTCTAGTGATCAGAGTCTTCTCGGTTCTAACACCAGGTAATCAATATCACAACAACAAATTGTTTCTCAAGCTTTATTAAAAAGACAGCGGAATACAGAGAGGATAATTCGTTAAAAAACCAGCCTTGTATTTCTCCTGCACCTTTCCCCACCTCAGGCGGTCCCAAAGGGTTTTATAGTCAATGAAGTGTAGTTACTGTTGTAATGTGGAAACACAGCAGTCAATTTATGCACAGCAAGATCCCACAAACACTGCATCTCTCCACCTCGCTGTCCTACTTTAAGAAACTCCTAAAAACCTCCTTTTTGACCAAGCTTCTGGACACCTGTCCTAATGGGTGTGAAATTCATTTACCCCAATTTTTCAGCACAGGAGCTGCAATTTGTTAGCTGCCTTCGCCCGTTGGGAACTGGGCAGCATGTAAAATTTGTCTACCCATCTGATTTTCCTGATAGTCCAGTGGCCACGAGCGGCTCCTGTGCAGCCCTGGACTCCATCGTGCTGCCAGAGAACACCACAGGGGGCTGAAGAGCTTTGTGAAGAAACCACTTGCTCCAGGCAGCCTTCCCTTTTTAAAGGTGCAGTCCCTATCAAAGGGAAGATGCAGCAGCGCACTGCAGGGAACAGGAGGATGGCACACCAGGCAAAGGGAAGAGCCCCGCTTTCCCCGATTTAGTGACACAAGTCAGAGAGGTGGAGGCCAGGAAGGAGGCCGTGTTTCCAGCGGGGAGGCAGGAGGACCTCCAGAATGAGGGAATGGGAACACATGACAAGCGTGGTCAATGCCCAGAGTGTGGCTCCTAGAACATGGCAGCAGTGCTGGAAAAATGTTTCATGACCTCACTTGGGTGGTCAAGGTGAGTGAATGTACCAGCACATCACAGCTCAGAGCTCACCTCTCACACTGCTCAATGTACCACACCTCCATCACTCAGCCAGCAGTACTACCTGACACACAGGACTCACCCCAAACATCTTATAGTGCACTTCACCCACACACACCTCCCAATCATGCCAACCGTACACTCACCTCTACACATCTCCACAAAGCTACAGCTATTCAGCTGTTCAAGGTACACCATCCAATTGCACTGACACAGTCAGTGAGATTCTGCCCTCTTCCTTGCAGGAGGAGGTTGCCCACTACTGAAGGAAAACCCAAAGGACTGACGGAGGAACAGCACACATCCACCTCCTCAGTGCCCTCGAGGAGGTGATCCACAGAATAATGGGCACCAATACTACAGAGGCAGTGGCTCTGGTGCTGCCGAGACCAGTGAAGATGATGGTAAGTTACTGCCTTATACACCTTCTCCACTCCACTCACTCCTCACCCTTATCATGAAATGGAAACTGCATGTAGTGTGACTGTGGAACTCCTGCTTTCCTCCCCACCGCCCCTTCCCTCACCCCAACCTTCCCCTTATGCTTTTGTATTTTCAGATAGTCAAGAACTGTCAGCTGCTCAGCCACTGCAGCCTCAGGAGGAAGGGTGAGAGGGAGAGGAGACCTCTGATGAAGAAGCACTGTCACTTGACCTTACACTCACAGCCACCAGCTCAGATACTGGCACGGAGCAAATGTTGGAGGTTAATGTAGAGTTGGGATCTGCACGTGGTGAGCCACCGGGCACGAATGGGCTGCAGCCAAGACAGAAAAATGGACAGTTCGTGTGTCAACTGCCTGGAAGGTGAGGTCGCAGATAAATTCTGCTGCAGGGTGTTCAGATAAGGATCTCATTGAGGTGGACTATAGGAGAACGCTGTTGAGCATTCACACTGAGATGCTTGGTACATTGGCAGGCCTATTAGACAGCCTCCAGTGATTGGCTAGGAGCATGGAGCCACCCAGCTCCACAGGGCATCACACAGAGTTTTAGACCCCATCCTTTCCACCAAGTGGAGGAAGGGAATGGGAAGGATCTCTGTGATTAACACTAAACATGACTGCCTCCCGCTTTAACTACAAACCCTCTGGCAGACGGCCCAGTCCAGTTCATTTCCATTTCGGTCACTGCCAGTTCCCAATATCCTCCTTCCATTTATTGTTGGGGGAGTCCACTCTGAACGTTACTGTCACTCGTGTTCTTAACAGCAAAGCTGGAGTGAGGACAGGACAGAGTGAGAAGCCGGTCTGCTGGTGTACTGTCCCTGCTCCTCTCGCCAGACATGGGCACCTCCTACCCTCTCCCTCTCTCTCTTCTCCCTTCTCCTGTCCTAGAATGTGCAGGCTCCAGATACCCCATTGTGTCCTCAAATTCTGAGACTGTGAACCAGACATGTTGTATCCCAGGTAAGAATGACCCAACAGCAGAGTTTCACCTGGCCAAGGAGCTTCTCTGTGGGCTTGTTCTTGATCAGTTGCCCGTGACTTTGGTGAACCCCTTGAAACTGTCTCATGAACTGCAAGGGGACCACAGACCCTCAGTTGTGAACCCCTTCCCTACTGTATGCCCCAGTCACCAGGGTTTCTTCGCTGAATGACAGGTGCCTGTTTCATGTAGGAGCCATTAGCTTTTGCACTGGAATGCTGTTTTGGGGCTGCATTAGAGTGCTAAAGTGGGAGTTTTGTGACTGAGGGTAATTAAGGGTTAGTTTTATCTAAAGTCTAGTCTTTTATTTAGCAAATTAACTTAACAGTTGCTGTTTGGGTTGGAGAAGGTGAGTTTTAGACCAGCTTTAAACAGAGTTCACTCAGGCTCCGCTTGCAACTGCACCTTGTTAATTAGATAACTGGCTTAGACCAGTTTTCAGGGGCTAGAGTCAGACAGTATAAAAGTGGGCCATCTTACAGCGCTGACTTCGTTTGCACTTGAGTGCTGACTTGGGGCTGCATTAGAGTACTTAAGTGGGAGTTTTGTGACTGAGGGAACAAGGAGCTCCTTTCATTTCCTACCTGATCTCAAAGAGCATGGGGGAAGCTGAGAGTTTCCAAAGAGCACGGCTGACTGGTGAGTAAGGTCTGGTGGGTATTTTTCAAACTGGATTGAATTATAAGTCATTGTTTTAGCAAGATTCAGTTGATTTATTTTTTATTATAATAGTCTTCTAAAGTTTTAAATTTAAAGGGTTTAGTCACGGCAGGAGAACTTAAAGCCTCTTGCTGCATGTGGGAATCCGGGAACATTTCCAGTCCCCGGGACCAGCCTGTGTGCAGGAAGTGTGTCCGGGAAGCTCAGGTTTCAGAGCTGGAACGGTGGCTGGAAACACTGGAGCATCCACGAGTCTGAGAGCATTGTGGATAGCACGTATAGAGAGGTGGTCACACCGCAGCTGAAGGGACTTGAGGAAGGAAGGGAATGGGTGACCACCTGGCAGTCCAAGAGAAATAGGCAGGTAGTTCAGGAGACCCCTGGGGTCCCGCTTGCAAATCGGTATTCCATTTTGGAGGCTGATGAGGCTGGTTCCTCCAGGGAGTGCGGACAGAGCCAAGCTACTGGCACCAGAAACAGCCTGTCTGCACAGGAAGGGGGAAAGAGAGGAAGAGCAACAGTAATAGGGGATTCTCTAGTCAGGGGAACAGATAGGCGCTACTGTGGCCATCAACGTGATTCCAGGATGGTGTGTTGCCTCCCTGGTGCCAGGGTCCAGGATGTCACTGAACGGCTGCAAGGCATCCTGAAGGGGGAGGGTGATTAGGCAGAGGTCATGGTACATGCTAGTACCAATGACATAGGTAGAAAGAGGGATGAGGTCTTGCATCAAGAATTCAGGGAGTTAGGCAGTAGACTGAAAAGCAGGACCTCTCAGGTTATAATCTCTGGATTACTCCCAGTGCCACGTGCTAGCGAGTATAGAAATAGGAGAATAGCACAGATGAATGCGTGGCTTAAGAGTTGGTGCAGGAGGGAGGGTTTTAGATTCCTGGACCACTGGGACTGTTTCTGGGGAAGGTGGGACCTGTACAAGCGGGACGGTCTACATCTGAACCAGTGGGGGACTAACATCCTTGCTGGCGGGTTTGCTAGTGCTGTTGGGAGGAGTTTAAACTAATTTGGCAGGGGGAGGGGACGCAGACTCCTAGCAGAATAGGGACACAGCTAAACACAGGAAAGCAAACAAGTCAGAGGGGATACAGCGGAAGTAAGTTTCAAGGGAGTAAGACCAGGATGGATGGCCTCTACTTTAATGCCAGGAGTATTACAGGTAAAACGGATGAGTTAAAGGCAAGGATTAACATGTGGAATTGTGATATAGTAGCCATCACGGAGACATGGTTGAGGGAGGAGCAGGATTGGCAGCTCAATATCCGGGATATAGAATCTTCAAGCGAGACAGAGGAGGGGGTTTCAGCAAAGCCTTTGACAAGGTCCCACATGGGAGACTTATCAAGAAAGCAAATGCACATGGGATACAAGGTAACTTGATAAGGTGGATTCAAAATTGGCTTCGCTGTAGGAGACAGAGAGTGATGACAGACGGCTGTTTTAGTGATTAGAAGCCAGTGTCCAGTGACGTACCACAGGGATCTGTGCTGGGTCCCCTATTATTTGTCATTTATATAAACAACATAGATGACTATGTGGGGGGTAGGATCAGTAGGTTTGCAGATGACACCAAGATTGGCCGAATGGCTAACAGTGAGGTTGAGTGTCTTGGGTTACAGGAAGATATAGACGGGATGGTCAAATGGGCAGAAAAGTGGCAGATGGAATTTAACCCTGAAAAGTGTGAGGTGATAGACTTTGCAAGGAGTAATGTGACACGGAAGTATTCAATGAATGGCCTGACACAGGGAAGTTCTGAGGAACAAAGGGACCTTGGCGTGTTTGTCCATAGATCTCTGAAGGCAGAAGGGCAGGTTAATAGGGTGGTGAAAAAGGCATATGGGCCACTTGCCTTTATCAATCGAGGCATAGATTACAAAAGCAGGGAGGTCATGTTGGAGTTGTATAGAACTTTGGTAAGGCCACATCTAGAGTACTGTGTGCAATTCTGGTCGCCACATTATAGGAAGGATGTGATTGCACTGGAGGGGGTGCAGAGGCAATTCACCAGGATGGTGCCTGGGATGGAACATTTAAGCTATGAAGAGAGGTTGGATAGGCTTGGGTTGTTTTCGCTGGAGCAGAGAAGACTGAGGGATGACCTGATCGAGGTGTACAAGATTATGAGGGGCATGGACAGGGTGGATAGGGAGCAACTGTTCCCCTTAGTTGAAGGGTCAGTTACGAGGGGATACAAGTTTAAGGTGAGGGGCGGGAGTTTTAAGGGGGATTTGAGGAAGAACGTTTTTACCCAGAGGGTGGTGACGGTCTGGAATGCCCTGCCTGGGAGGGTGGTAGAGGCAGGTTGCCTCACATCCTTTAAAAAGTACCTGGGTGAGCACTTGACACATCATAACATTCAAGGCTATGGGCCAAGTGCTGGCAAATGGGATTACGTAGACAGGTCAGGTGTCTCTAATGCAGCGGTGCAGACTCGATGGGCCGAAGGGCCTCTTCTGCACTGTATTATTCTGTGATTATGTGATCCTGTGATTCTGTCTTGAAGGCACAGATAGGGATGAGAAATTTCCACAAAATGGCAGATTTCCGACATTGGGGTTTTGGAGGTTCGCCATTGACTTTTCCCATTCCGAGTTTGAGCAAAAAACGGCTTTAAAAAAAATGTGTTCCAATTTTTTTTTTAAGCCGGTCTTTTGCTCAAAGTCAGAAAGGGACTGAGGGGTGGGGGAGAGAGAGAGCTCAGGTGGGGGGGGCGGATTGTTGAGAGAGAGAATGAGACTGGGGAGGAGGGAGAGAGAATGTGGTGGGGTAGAGCGAGTGAGACTGTGGAGGAGAAACAGTGAGACTGGGAGTGAAAAAACAAAGAGAGACTGGGGGGAGAGAGAGAGAGCGACTTGTGGGGGAGAGAGGGTGAGACTTGGGAGAGAGACAGACGGGGGAGAGAAGGAGGAGAGAGAGAGTGAGACTAAGTGAGAGAGTGAGTGAGACTAGTGGGAGAGAGAATGAGACTGGTGGTGGAGAGAGACGGGGGAGAGAGAGGGTGAGACTTGGGAGAGAGACAGACGGGGGAGAGAAGGAGGAGAGAGAGAGTGAGACTAAGTGAGAGAGTGAGTGAGACTAGTGGGAGAGAGAATGAGACTGGTGGTGGAGAGAGACGGGGGAGAGAGAGGGTGAGACTTGGGAGAGAGACAGACTGGGGGAGAGAGAGAGAGTGAGACTAGAGGAGTGAGAGAGAGTGAATGAGACTGGTGGTAGAGAGAGACTGGTGGGAGAGAGAGGGTGAGACTTGGGAGAGAGACAGAGACGGGGAGAGAAAGAGAGTGAGTGAGACTAGGGGAGAGGGAGAGTGAGTGAGACTGTGGGGGGAGAGAGAGACATAAACTGGGGGGAGAGAGACAGAGAGACTGGAGGGAATGAGACAGACTGGGGGAGAGAGAAAGAGAGAGAGACTGAGGGGGAGAGAGAAACCACAAAGAGAAAAGCGGACAAAGATGGGGGGACACAGAGCAGGGGGACATAAAGAGGGGGAGAACAGAGAGGGAGAGAGACATACACACATGGAGAAGCACAGAAACAGACACAGAGAGGGGAGAGACAGAGACACGGTGGGTGGGGTGGTGAGGGAGAGAGAGAGACACAGAGCGAGAAAGACGCAGAGAGAGGGGGAGAGAGAGAAAGAGAAAGACCAACACAGAGAGGGAGAGAAACTGAGAGGGGAGAGAGACACACACAAAGAGGGACAGACAGACAGAGAGAAGGGAGAGAGAGTGAGCGCGATCACTCCTGACAGATAGACATCGATCTAGAATACTACATCAGATGTGCGGGAAGACATTGACTACTTGTGTAAGAAAAAAACAATGCCAGATATCTCACTAAATCAGTGTTCAACTTAGTGACGAGAAAGTAAGTTAATAAATTAGTCTCCTCATTTAAAGCTTGTTCATGAAATGCACATTTTTTTTGTTTTAATAGTAAATTAAATTTCTAATGCCTTTACCTTTCCAAAAATTTGCGAACTGGCCCCGTCTGTAGGACAAACGTTGTAATGTGGCCCTTAACTTGGAAAGGTTGGACACACCTGCAGTTTCCGACCTTCACACCCAAAAGACAGGCCATAAAAAAAGTCATGACTGTTAGTTTCACTGACAATTGCTGTGAATAGGAACTACTGCCTCCACCCTTCTGGACAGCTACTTGGTTTTCTGGCAGACTTTTTACAAAAAATCAGAGCTGGCAGTTCTGGTCTTAAAATTTACTTCATCCTTCATACTTCTAGGATGTACTAAATTGTATTATAGAACATAGAACAGTACAGCACAGTACAGGCCCTTCGGCCCACGATGTTGTGCCGAACCTTTAACCTATTCTAAGATCTAACTAACTACCTACCCTTCATTGTACTATCATCCATGTACCTATCCAAGAGTCGCTTAAATGCCCCTAATGTATCTGCTTCTACTACCACCGCTGGCAGTGCATTCCACGCACCCACCATTCTCTGTGTAAAGAACCTACCTCTGATATCTCCCCGAAACCTTCCTCCAATCACCTTAAAATTATGCCCCCTGGTGATAGCCCTTTCCACCCTGGGAAAAAGTCTCTGACTATCCACTCTATCTATGCCTCTCATCATCTTGTACCCCTCTATCAAGTCACCTCTCATCCTTCTTCGCTCCAATGAGAAAAGCCCTAGCTCCCTCAATCTTTCTTCGTAGGACATGCCCTCCAGTCCAGGCAGCATCCTGGTAAATCTCCTCTGCACCCTCTCTAAAGCTTCCACATCCTTCCTATAATGAGGCGACCAGAACTGAACACAATATTCCAAGTGTGGTCGAACCAGAGCCTTATAGAGCTGCAGCATAACCTCGCGGCTCTTAAACTCAATCCCCCTGTTAATGAAAGCCAACACACCATACGCCTTCTTAATGACCCTATCAACTTGGGAACAACCCTATCAACTTCTTGTTGTCATAAAAATCAGACTTTTTGTCTTCAGCCACTAACTTTCAGACCTTTTGGTCTTTGGCCACTCTCACCCCTGGGCACAGATTATTGCCCTGTGAATTTGCTCAAGAAATGCAAAGTGGTTTGGAACAACTGATTCCCCATGAGATTACTGGTGCAGTGGAATCAAACTGCTGTACCATCACCAGCCACTCGAGGGCAGCTGTGAGTCTGGACCAGAGCAGCAGCTGAGAGCAATGTTCAGGTGAGTTCAACAACACCTTACATTTATATAGAACCTTTAGCAGAGTAAAATATCCCAGGACACTTTGCAGAGAGGGGTGGAGAGGAGGGACTTCAGTTATCTGGAGAAGCTGGGATTGTTCTCCTTAAAGCAGAGAAGGTTAAGGGGAGATTTAATCGAGACGTTCAAAATCAGGAAGGGTTTTGATGGAGTAAATAAGGAGAAACTGTTTCCAGTGGCAGGAGGGTCGGTAACCAGAGAGACACAGATTGAAGAGAATTGGGAAAAGAACCAGAGGGGGAGATGAGGAGATTTTTTTTTTACACAGTGAGTTGTTGTGATCTGGAACGCGCTGCCTGAAAGGGCGGTGGAAGCAGATTCAATAGTAACTTTCAAAAGGGAATTGGATAAATAGTTGAAAAGGAGAAATTTACTGGGCTGTGGGGGAAAGAGCAGGGGGGGAGTGGGACTGATTGGAGAGATCTTTCAAAGAGCCAGCACAGGGACGATGGGCTGAATGGCCTCCCTCTGTGCTACCTGATTCTGTGAGAAGGGAATTAATTTGACACCTACACAAGCTCCACCCAACCGATACCTGTTTGAGAATTTCCTGCTATGACTCAGAAATACAGCCCAGGAAGTCAGCATTCCTTCTTGTGAAATGTTTCCTGGAACTCTGTTCTAAACTCTCTGTGTTAGTTTCTGCCTCCTTTTATTTACTGGTTTCTCTCTGTGTCCTGCAGTTATATTGTGAGTTAATATTGCTCAGGATTCAGCTTTCCTATTTCCCACTCAATCCTTCTATCTCTCCTTTTTCTGCAAGGATAGGCTCAGTGTGAAGGGGATTGGCTTCGAAAACTCTCCAGCTGGAGCATATCAGACCCTAAAATCTGTATCAGGACCTGTAAACCATATTGGGGTCTGAAGAAGGGTGTTGCATTTCTGACATTACAAAAGTGATGGCATCTGAATGAATGGAAATAATTTGATTACATTCTTGAATTTAATGAATGATTATAGAGAATGTAGATTTAGAGATACATCACAGTCCCCAGATTGTGCACCATCTCCATTACTCATCAGTGTTTCCATAAATCACATCTTCAAGATGCAAAAAATTGCTTGATTAATGCACCAGCAGCAACTCCAGCAGCAGCTCCAACAGCAGCAGCAGCACTGACAGGAGCAACAACAACAGCACCACCAGCACAGACAGCAGCAGCAAAACTGGCAACAGGAACACCATATAGGAGTTTCTTCACCTGTGGAAAGAGATTGTATCAGTTAGAGATAGAAACAGACACCACGGTGAAGATGGTTTAAATGACTCTGTATATACTCTGCTGCATCATTGATTCCATGATCCCTAGTGACCTTCCCAATCCATTTAACATCTGCCTTGGTCTCCATTCCCATTCCCTGGAATAACCCGGGAATTCTGGCCTCACCCACAATGTCTCCATCATTCCCCATCTTACCATCCATACGGGATGCCTCATCAGCATTCTCTTGGCCAAGATCTGTAATAAAAACCAGCGACAATAACCTTTCCACAACATAGCTGGACCTGATGAGCTGAATGATCTCCTGTACTGTTCCGACTCTTTAATATTTAATATCTTTATCCAAAAACACAAACAAAACACAACATACAAACAAAAATAATCTATTCACCTTGTGCATTCCCTTAGCGCCTGTCTTGCAGGTGCCTTTGCCTGTTCTAGTGCTCCTACACAGTGTTACCCCAGTGGCTGCAGCCTGGCTGGGGAAGGCTGCTGACATTCACTGGGGAGACTGCAGATGACCTTGCAGGACATCCCTGAGCAGCTCTAGACCTTGTGGGCCCGGTTTCAGACTGCAACATCTCGGTATATGTGGCACCAGTCTGGGCTGTCTGGCTGACAGGCAACAGCCGGGGCGGCGCAGTGGTTAGCACCGCAGCCTCACAGCTCCAGCGACCCGGGTTCAATTCTGGGTACTGCCTGTGTGGAGTTTGCAAACCCAAGGGTTTCCTCAGGGTGCTCCGGTTTCCTCCCACATGCCAAAGACTTGCTGGTTGATAGGTTAATTGGCCATTATAAATTGCCACTAGTATAGGTAGGTGGTAGGGAAATATAGGGACAGGTGGGGATGTGGTAGGAATATGGGATTAGTGTAGGATTAGTATAAATGGGTGGTTGATGGTTGGCACAGACTCGGTGGGCCGAAGGGCCTGTTTCAGTCCTGTATCTCTAAACTAAACTAAACTGCTGGAGTGGCAGTGGTGGGTGCAAGAATGTTGTCATCTGAGAGAGGACAGCCAAGGGAGAGGGAGGCAGTTGCATAGTGGTAATGTCACTGAATTAGTAATCCACAGCCCAGGCTAATGCTCTGTGGACATTGGTTCAAATCCTACCACAGCAGATGGCAAAATTTGAATTAAGTTAATAAATCTGGAATTCAAAAAAATAAACTAGTCTAATAATTACCATGAAACCATTGCCAATTGTTGTAAAAACCCATCTGGTTTACTAATGTCATTTAGGGAAGGAAATCTGCTGTCCTTACCTGGTCTGGCCTACATGTGACTCCAGACCCACAGCAATGTGGTTGATTCTTAAAATGGCCCTCTGACTCTGAAATGGCCTAGCAAGCCACTCAGTTCAAGGCAATTAGGGATGGGCAATAAATGCTGGCTGAGCCACTGATGCCCACATCCCACAAATGAATTTTTTAAAAATGTTGGTGCCGGGGTGAGCAACGTGTCCGTGGTAAAAATTTTGAAGTCTGACTGGTAATTTCAGAAATGAGAAATTTCCCATTGACTTCTTCTTTCCTGACAAGTCGGACTTTAAAAACATTCACAGCTGCCAGGGGCTGGAGCAATAACATGGCTTCGGAACTCAGGACTCAAGACGGGGAGAGAGGAGAGAGATGGATACAGAGAGAGGGGAGAGAGATGGATACAAAGAGAGGGGAGAGAGATGGATAGAGAGAGGGGAGAGAGATGGATACAGAGAGAGATGGATAGAGAGAGAGGGGAGAGAGATGGATACAGAGAGAGAGGAGAGAGCTGGATACAGAGAGAGATGGATACAGAGAGAGGGGAGAGAGATGGATACAGAGAGAGGGGAGAGAGATGGATACAAAGAGAGGGGAGAGAGATGGATAGAGAGAGGGGAGAGAGATGGATACAGAGAGAGATGGATAGAGAGAGAGGGGAGAGAGATGGATAGAGAGAGAGGGGAGAGAGATGGATACAGAGAGAGAGGAGAGAGATGGATACAGAGAGAGGGGAGAGAGATGGATACAGAGAGGGGAGAGAGATGGATACAGAGAGAGATGGATACAGAGAGAGGGGAGAGAGATGGATACAGAGAGAGGGGAGAGAGATGGATACAGAGAGAGGGGAGAGAGATGGATACAGAGAGAGATGGATACAGAGAGAGATGGATACAGAGACAGAGGACAGAGATGGATACAGAGAGAGAGGAGAGAGATGGATACAGAGAGAGGGGAGAGAGATGGATACAGAGAGAGGGGAGAGAGATGGATACAGAGAGAGGGGAGAGAGATGGATACAGAGAGAGGGGAGAGAGATGGATACAGAGAGAGGGGAGAGAGATGGATACAGAGGGGGATCGGGATTGAGAGAGGGAGAGAGAGAGCAAGAGGGGAGAGAAAGAGATTAAGATCACACTTGACAGATGGACATCTATCCAGATTCTATGCATCGCTACATCAAGTGTGTGGGCAGACATTGTCCACTTGTGAAAGCAAAAACAGTGCCAGGTATCTCACTAAATAGGGAGAAATACGTTTTAAATCGGACTGTGTTTTGATGGCATTAGGTTGGCTATACACTTAATATACAGATTAACTGCCCACATGTCCGTGGCTGAGTCAATAATTTTATCAAATGTCCGTGGTACAACATGTTGGTGCCTATCCGGCAATGTTACTGAAGACCTGTGCTCCAGAACTTGCCGTGCCCCTAGTCAAGCTGTTCCAGTACAGCTACAACACTGGAATCTACCCTGCAATGTGGAAAATTGCCTGTACACAAAAAGCAGGACAAGTTCAACCCAGCCAATTAGCGCCCCATCAGTCTACTCTCAATCATCAGTAAAGTGATGGAAGGGGTCATTGACAGTGCCATCAAGCGGCACTTGCTTAGCAATAATCTGCTCAGTGACGTTCATTTGGGTTCCGCCAGGGCCACTCAGCTCCTGACCTCATTACAGCCTTGGTTCAAACATGGACAAAAGAGCTGAACTCAAGAGCTAAGGTGAGAGTGACTGCCCTTGACATCTAGACAGCATTTGACTGAGTATGGCATCACGGAGCCCTCGCAAAACTGAGGTCAATGGGAATCGGGGAAAACCCTCCACTGGTTGGAGTCATACCTAGTGCAAAGTAAGATGGTTGTTGTTGGAGGTCAATCATCTGAGCACCAGGACATCACTGCAGGAGTTCCTCAGGGTAGTGTCCCAGGCCCAACCATCTTCAGCTGCTTCATCAATGACCTCCCTTCAATCATAAGGTCAGAAGTGGGGATGTTTGCTGATGATTGCACATTGTTCACCATTCGTGATTCCTCAGATACTGAAGCAGTCCATGTAGAAATGCAGCAAGACCTGAACAATATCTAGGCTTGGGCTGATAAGTGGCAAGTAACATTCGCACCACACAAGTGCCAGGCAATCCCCCACTATCAACATCCTAGGGGCTACCATTGACCAGAAACTGAACTGGAGTAGCCATATAATTACCGTGGCTACAAGAGCAGGTCAGAGGCTAGGAATCCTGAGGCGAGTAACTCACCTCCTGACTCCCCTAAGCCTGTCCACCATCTACAAGGCACAAGTCAGGAGTGTGATGGAATACTCTCCACTTGCCTGGATGGCTGCAGCTCCAACAGCACTCAAGAAGCTTGACACCATCCAGGACAAAGCAGCCAGCTTGATTGGCACCCCATCTACAAACGTTTACTCCCTCCACCACCGACGCACAGTGGCAGCAGTGTGTACCATCTACAAGATGCACTGCAGCAACTCACCAAGGCTCCTAAGACAGCACCTTCCAAACCCGTGACCTCTACCAACACGAAGGACAAGGGCAGCAAATGCATGGGAACACCACCACCTGCAAGTTCCCCTCCAAGTCACACACCATCCTGACTTGGAACTATATCGCCGTTCCTTCACTGTCGCTGGGTCAAAATCCTGGAACTCCCTTCCTAACAGCACTGTGGGTGTATCTACCCCACATGGACTGAAGCGGTTCAAGGAGGCAGCTCACCACCAACTTCTCAAGGGCAATTAGGGATGGGCAATAAATGCTGGCCTGGCCAGTGATGCCCACATCCCATGAATGAATAATAAATAAAAAAATCCCTGGTTCATGCACCATGGAGCCATTGCCACTCTCAGCTCAGCAATCCTATTAATCTGTGGACAGATTGCCTGCCTGTCCCATCGAACACTGAGATCCAGACCCACAATGGCAGCTGTCTGTGCCTGCATGGCAGCAGGCATGGATCTCATAACCTCAGTCTGAGCTTCTGCAACATTGAGATGTTGGTTGCTTCTGCCTGTGTTGTGTGGAAGCTGGGTCCACAAGTGCAGTCATTGAGTTGGCCAGCACTGTGCCACATTGGAACCAGACTGCTCCATGCTGCTTGCTGTTGACAGGAAACTATCTGGCAGGCCTATCAATGAGCAAAGTATCTTGGTGTGCATGTTCATCGTCATTGTTCTGTAGGCCGCCCTTTCGAGGTCTTCATCTGAGTCCTACATAGCAGAACGCACCTGCAGCCTTATCCTCCAGAAAGCTGATACACCTGTGATCCTTTCTGCTTCTCCTGGTAACTCACCATGTGCAGATCCCAACCCTACACTTCCTTCTAAAGTTAGCACAATGTCAGAGTGAGACAGGGTCTCTTCACCAGTGGTGTAGTGTTGCTCTCAGCCTTCTTCTTGGGGCTGCTTTATCTGACCAGATGGCCATTCATGTGTGTCTGACAGAAGAATATCACAATGGAGGGTTGGGAAGAGGGGCTGGGGGTGGAAAGAAAGAGGTCCATGGTCACACCATCAGCATGTTGCTCACCATGCCAAATAGCAGGATGAAGGTGTGCTGGGATTTGAGAAGGGGCTTAATTCTCAATGTTCTCAGTGATACTGGATGCTTCAGGCTCTGTCACAGCCAGCCACACAATGCGGAGCACCATCTCCTCCACAGGGCTCAGGGGATGCTGGCCTGTCCTCCACTGTCTGCCCTGCTCCCTTCTATTGTGTACGGACTTGTCCAGCAAGAGAGGGAGGAATATCCATGAACCACGGAGTCCTCTGGTCTCTCTGCTTCATTTGTTTCTTCTTGCAGTCAACTGCAGTACTGGCAGTCAGCAGCAACCTCCTTTCAGTCAGTGAAGCTTCCCTTTAAGAGGGGCAGACTGTCTTTAATAGCTGGGGTCCAGCCTCACATACTGTTAGGCCCCCTGTGATTGTGCAGCCAGCCAAGAGTGTGGGTTGCATCCAGCTGGATACTGCTGTCTGTCAAATGAGGAGGCAGCATGATGTTAGCGTTGCTGACTGCATTAACGATACCAGGCACAGGAAGATCATGCAACATGACCCCCATGTGCAAAAAGAGGTGCAGACAAAATTTCAGCCCCTTGTATCAAGGTGTCTCAGGTACATGGAAGGATAGCTGCTGGCTGGGAGAGCTGAGGCACACCAGATCCCCCAATCTATAACTACCTGTGGAATCTACTCACTAAGATCTCACATTGTAGACCTGCTATTGTAAATCTCTGGAAGAAACACACGGCACTACAGTCTGCATTGCTACTGTAAACTAAACTTTATTATTGGCTGCTGCTAGTGGCACACTTCACATGCTGCACCAAGCATGGCCTCGAATAAACAAAACACTACATATTAAATGAACAATACACCACACTCACCTGAAATGATTCTTTTTTACCATATCGAAGTTCATTGACAAAGTGTTCACAGTTTGCTGTTGTTATTTTGTACTCCATTTGGGTTCCAACCTTTGCTGTAGCATTTTCTATCATCTGGTCAACAGGTAATGGTTTCCATTTCGTGTCAGAATTGTTATTGATACGGTAATGATCATTTCCAGCAACCTCAGACAGAAGCTGTCTTCTCACCTCACCATTTGCTGTACAGCTGGACGATCCAAAACTTGATACTGCATTAGAACCTCCATCGAGAAAATATATTAAATGAATGGTTTATTGAAGCTGATAGAATACCCAATGTGGGTACAGTTAAAGGGGTGGAACCTGGGCTGGGTACAGTTAACGGCAATGAGTTACTGAAGCTGATAAAATATCCCCATTAGATACAACTTACAATTCTCTGGCACCTTTCAGAGTAAATGTCCCAAGTTGTTTCAGGGAGGAGTGAAATGAGCAGCAGAGGTTAGTGAGTTCAGGAAGCTGAGCTTAGCTTAGCTTTGTTCACAGGGAGTTTGAGGCAGTGGGAGAGCAGTGTCAGGTAGTGGCAGAACAGGGTAGAGGAATCTGGGGGAAGTCCAACTACAGATATGGCCGACTGGTTTCCCCAGCTTTGGCCAGTTTAGTCTATAAGAAGTCCAAATTTAGCTGACCTCTAAATGATTGGGGGTAGGGTCATGACCCCTCACTGACTCCACCCCTGCTGGCAGGTGCAGGGGTTTAGGGACGGAATTCCGGTGCTTGATGCCAAAATCTCTGTCACCAAGAGTGAAGGATGGGCAGTCCCCAGGAATCTGAGCTCAGAACGGTGTCATAGTCTAATTACACCCTTCTTCCAGTGGTGAAACTGCAGCACCTCCTCTGGTGAAAGATTGTAATTACAGTGTGACGTTTACATATAAATGTGGACACAGCAACTTAGGATAGAATGTGGCAGATTTAAGATTTATACCTTTATTCTGCCAATGGAACAGGGTGTTGAATCTAAGTACAAAAATCTGTTAGCTCTTACCTGTAGTTAAGTGGATAACATATCCATCTCCAACATACATGGCCCAGTGTTGAAAATTACCTCGGGTTATTTCGATCAAATCTCCAGGATTAGGTTGAGGGGATGACTGGAAACAAGATGGGTTTTACATTAGAAGTCAGCGTGGGCATTTGAAAGTGTATTTATTTAAGGTTCTTTGGCTTCTTGTGGGTAGGGAACAGAATAACAACAATAACTTGCATTTATGTAATGCTTTTAATGTTGTAAAACATCCATAGTGCTTCACTGGAGATTTACCAGACAAAATGACACCGAGCCAAAGAAGGAGGCATTAGAACAGGTGAGCAAGAGCTTGTTTTGGAGGAGAGAGAGGTGAAGAGGAAATAGTTTCTCCCTATCAACCCTATTGAATCCTTTAACAATTTTAAACCCCTCGATTAGATCACCACTTAATTTTCTATTGTCGAGGAAATACAAGCCGAGTCTGTGCGACCGGTCCTTGTAATTTAACCCTTTTATCCTGGGGTCATTCTGGTGAATCCCCACTGCATCCCCTCAAAGGACAATATATCCTTCCTGAGGTGCAGGGCCCAGAACTGAATGCAGTCACAGATGGGGTTTAAGCAGAACTTTATAAAAACTGTAACATAACTTTCACCCCTTTCTATTACGGTCCTCTGAGATAAGGCCAACATTCCAATAACTTTTGTTATTCCTGCTTGTAGCTGTCCATTAGCTTTTAGTGATTCCTGAAGTTGGCTGCTCTGCTTCTCAACATTTAAAACAGTGACATCTTGTAATGATCTCAAACACTGTGAGGAACTAAGAATGGATTCAGAAGAGATAGTTCAGGAGCTATGGAATGAGTTAGATAAGGTATGTGAGTGAGCAGAATGATGAGGGCATGCCAGAAACATACCTAAAAATGAGGTAAAACAAGAAATGCTGGATTCACTCAGCAGGTCTGGCAGCACCTGGTCAAGCTAAAACACAGGACTATTTGCATGCCAAACAGCGGAAGCAGCATGTGATAGACAGGGCTAAGTGGCCCCACTTCTCCTTTTACCATTGTTATACTATTGCCTGTAGAAAACTTTTAGATTCCGTTTTATGTTAGCTGTGATTCTCTTCTCATACTCTCTCTTTGCTTCTCATTTGTTTTCTCACTTCCCCTCTGAGCATTCTATATTCAGTCTGATTCCCAATTGTATCAACCACATGACATCTGCCACATGCAGCCTTTTTCTGCTTCATCTTACTTTCTATCTCCTTCATCATCCAGGGAGCTCTAGGTCTGTTTGTCCTACCTTGTCCCCTCATGGGAATATACCTTGACAGTATCTGAGCTATCTCCTTTATAAAGCCAGTTCATTGTTCAGTTACAGTTTTGCCTGCCATTCTTTGATTCCAATTTACTTGAGCCAGATCTGTTCTCACACCATTGAAATTGGCCCTTTCCCAATTAATTATCTTGACTCTGGAATGCTGCTTGTCCTTGTCCATTGCTAATCTAAACCTTATGATACTATGACCACTTTAAATGTTCCTCTATTGACATTTGATACACGTGACCCACCTTATTCCCCAGAACCAGACCCAGCAATGCCTCCTTCCTCACTGGATTGGAAACATTGGGTGGGGGACTTCAATGTCCATCACCATGAGTGGCACGGTAGCACAACTGCTGGCCGAGTCCTAAAGGACATAGCTGCTAGACTGGGTCTGCGGCAGGTGGTGGGGGAACCAACACGAGGGAACAACATACTCGATTTTGTTCTCACCAATCTGCCTGCCGCAGATGCATCTGTCCATGACAGTATTGGTAGGAGTGACCACCGCACAGTCCTTGTGGAGACAAAATCCCGCCTTCACATTGAGGATACCGTCCATCGTGTTGTGAGGTACGACCACCGTGCTGAATGGGATAGATTTCGAACGGATCTAGCAATGCAAAACTGGGCATCCATGAGACGCTGTGGGCCATCAGCAGCAGCAGAATTGTACTCAACCACAATCTGTAACCTCATGGCCCGGCATATCCCCCACTCTACCATTACCATCAAGCCAGGCGACCAACCCTGGTTCAATGAAGAGTGCAGGAGGGCATGCCAGGAGCAGCACCAGGCATACCTCAAAATGAGGTGTCAACCTGGTGAAGCTACAACCCAGGACTACTTGCATGCCAAACTGCGTAAGCAGCATGCGATAGACAGAGCTAAGCGATCCCATAACCAATGGATCAGATCTAAGCTCTGCAGTCCTGCCACATCCAGCCGTGAATGGTGGTGGACAATTAAACAACTAACTGGAGTAGTTGGCTCCACAAATATCCCCATCCTCAATGATGGGGTAGCCCAGCACATCAGTGCGAAAGATAAGGCTGAAGCATTTGCAACAATCTTCAGCCAGACGTGCTGAGTTGATGATCCATCTCGGCCTCCTCCTGAAGTCCCCAGCATCACAGATGCCAAACTTCAGCCAATTCGATTCACTCCACGTGATATCAAGAAACGACTGAAGGCACTGGATACTGCAAAAGCTATGGGGCCTGACAACATTCCGGCATTAGTACGGAAGACCTGTGCTCCAGAATTTGCCACGCCCATAGCCAAGCTGTTCCAGTACACTACAACACTGGCATCTACCCTGCAATGTGGAAAATTGCCCAGGTATGTCCTGTACACAAAAAGCAGGACAAATCCAACCCGGCCAACTACCGCCCCATTAGCCTACTCTCAATCATCAGTAAAGTAATGGAAGGTGTCATCAACAGTGCCAGCAAGCGGCACTTGCTTAGCAACAGCCTGCTCAGTGATGCTCAGTTTGGGTTCCGCCAGGGCCACTCAGCTCCTGACCTCATTACAGTCTTGGTTCAAACATGGACAAAAGAGGTGAGAGTGACTGCCCTTGACATCAAGGCAGCATTTGACCGAGTATGGCATCAAGGAACCCTAGCAAAACTGAGGTCAATGGGAATCAGGGGAAAAACCCTCCGCTGGCTGGAGTCAAAGCTAGCGCAAAGGAAGATGGTTGCGGTTGTTGGAGGTCAATCATCGGAGCTCCAGGACATCACTGCAGGAGTTCCTCAGGGTAGTGTCCTAGGCCCAACCATCTTCAGCTGCTTCATCAATGACCTCCCTTCAATCATAAGGTCAGAAGTGGGGATGTTCGCTGATGATTGCACAATGTTCAGCACCATTCGCGATTCCTCAGATACTGAAGCAGTCTGTGTAGAAATGCAGCAAGACCTGGACAATATCCAGGCTTGGGCTGATAAGTGGCAAGTAACATTCGTGCCACACAAGTCCCAGGCAATGACCATGTGCAACAAGAGAGAATCTAACCATCTCCCCTTGACAATCAACGGAATTACCATCGCTGAATCCCCCATTATCAACATCCTAGGGGCTACCATTGACCGAAAACTGAACTGGAGTTGCCATATAAATACCGTGGCTATAAGAGCAGGTCAGAGGCTAGGAATCCTAAGGCGAGTAACTCACCTCCTGACTCCCCAAAGCTTGTCCACAAGGCACAAGTCAGGAGTGTGATGGAATACTCTCCACTTGCCTGGATGGGTGCAGCTCCAACAACACTCCAGAAGCTCGACACCATCCAGGACAAAGCAGCCCGCTTGATTGGCACCCCATCTGCAAATATTCACTCCCTTCACCACCGACGCACAGTGGCAGCAGTGTGTACCATCTACAAGATGCACTGCAGCAATGCACCAAGGCTCCTTAGACAGCACCTTCCAAACCCACGACCTCTCCCAACTAGAAGGACAAGGGCAGCAGATACATGGGAACACCACCACCTGCAAGTTCCCCTCCAAGTCACACACCATCCTGACTTGGAACTATATTGCCGTTCCTTTACTGTCGCTGGGTCAAAATCCCGGAACTCCCTTCCTAACAGCACTGTGGGTCTACCTACCCCACAGGGACTGCAGTAGTTTAAGAAGGCAGCTCACCACCACCTTCTCAAGGGCAATTAGGGATGGGCAATAAATGCTGGCCTGGCCAGTGACACCCACATCCCATGAATGAATTTTTAAAAATTATCATTTTTCTTCCATCGGATGTAGGCATCACTAGCATTTGTTGCCCATCCCTAATTGCCCTTGATAACTGAGTGTCTTGATCAGCCATTTCAGAGTCAACCACATTGCTGTTTATCTGGAGTCACATGTAGGCCAGACAAGGATGGCAGATTTCCTTCCCTAAAGGGCATTAGTGAACCAGATGGATTTTTGTGACAATTGATGATAGTTTCATCACACCATGACTGAGAGGAGCTTTCAATTTTTATTCATTAATTGAATTTAAATTCACCAGTTGCAGTGGCGGGATTTGAAACCATTAACGTTGGCCTTTGGATTACTCATTCAGTGAAATCACCACTGCCTGAAAGCTTGTTAGACATAGAGCTGAGTTGAGGTTAATGGTGGTAAACATAAAAAATGTCAAGGCCAAACTTACGTTATCCATTTTGTGTAGTGATTCAGTACTGTGTTCAAGAATTAGATGGCAGTTAACAGTCTCTCTCCCTTAGAGTTCCACAATACTTCCAGACTGGAATCGATAAACAATACGGCTTTCTTTATAAAGTCCTCAGCTATTGTATTCTGTATTCTCTGCACCAATTTTTGACTGTATATATAGTTCTCGTCTAAATTGAGTGCACTGACGCTTGTTTCAGTTTCGAAATCACTCAGGTACAAACAGATTCTTGTGAGTGAATATTTGTTTACGCAGTTTATCAGTCATTCTTCTTCCCTGTCCAGATTAACACCTTTTGATATTCCTGGCCTGCTGGTAGCTCCTCTTGTCTAACAAAGCAACTCCATCTTACAGCTGTGATAAGAAAGAACTTGCATTAATATAGCGCCTTTCACAATCAGAATCAGGCATTCTGATCTATTCAGTAGCTTCAGTTTTGGGGTAACCTTATCTGGTTTACAGCCCATCCCCCACCTATGCTGTTACCTGCTGAGTTTATACCCGTCCGACTGGTTTTTCAGCTTTATTGTTCTACAGACTGGTTCCTGATCAGAAATTCACTCTCCTGGGTGGAAGTCCATTCCTCCACCACTTCTGGATCTTATAGTGACCTCCAACTTCACCACCGTTTTTCTGTCCATGATTGATTCTCCAAAACTCTCATAGAATCGTAGAATGGTTACAGTGCAGAACGAGGCATTCAGTCCTCTGTGTCTATGCCAGCTCTATACAGAGCAACTCAGCCAATCCCACTCCCAAGGTCTTTCCCCGTAGCACTGGAAATTGTCTCTCTTCAGTTGCTTATCCAATTTTTTTGTGAAAGCCAGCATTGAACCTGCCACACTTTCCGGCAGTGTATTCCAGATCCAAACCACTCGCTGCGTAAAAACGTTTATTCTTCTGTCGTTGTTGGCTCTTTTCTTATTCAACTTAAATTTCTGTCTTCTGGTTCTTAACTCTTCCGCCAATGGGAGTAGTTTCTCTCTGTCCCTCTCTCTCTCTCTCTACTCTGTCTGGACACGTCATGATTTTGAACATCCCCATCAAACCTCCTCTCAACCTTCTCTAAGGAGAACAATCTCAGCTTCTATCCATGCAATTGAAGCCCCTCATCCCTGGAACTATTCTCATTGGGGCGGCGCAGTGGTTAGCACCGCAGCCTCACAGCTCCAGCGACCCGGGTTCAATTCTGGGTACTGCCTGTGTGGAGTTTGTAAGTTCTCCCTGTGTCTGCGTGGGTTTCCTCCGGATGCTCCGGTTTCCTCCCACATGCCAAAGACTTGCTGGTTGATAGGTAAATTGGCCATTAGCAATTGCCCCTAGTATAGGTAGGTGGTAGGAAAATATAGGGACAGGTGAGGATGTGGTAGGAATATGGAATTAGTGTAGGATTAGTATAAATGGGTGGTTGATGGTCGGCACAGACTCGGTGGGCCGAAGGGCCTGTTTCAGTGCTGTATCTCTAAACTAAACTAAACCCTTTCTGCAGCCTCTCTAAAACCTTCACATCCTTCCTAAAGTGCAGGGCTTGGAATTGAACGCAGTACTCCACTTGATGCCAAACTTCATTTCCATGGAAATACCTCCAGCAGTGTATCCTCCGACATTCTACCCTTCAAATAGCTTCTGCACTCACTCGCCCTCCAAACCTGATACTCCAAGCTGACTCTGCCTTATCATCAACTTTATCCCAACCCGGGACCTGTGACTTTAACTCTGAACCTCCTCTTATTGTCTTCTCTCTCTCTTCCCCATTTTATACCAGGACTGATATATTCCACTGCTGCTATGGAACCACATTGATGTAACTTGAGTTTCCCTGTGTCCATTCCTGTGTCCATTTCACTGCTGCCCATCACTTCCATTTCTCTTTTCTCCCGCTGTGTTTTTCTTCCTTTCTCTTTACCTCTCCTCGGCTCCGCTCTCCTGTCATCATGACTCCTCTCATTTCTCCTTCTCAGGTACTCTTGGGTAACCTTTCTCCCACCCAAATCCCTACCCCACCCCTAACTCATCACTCCTCAATGTTTCCATTCTCCTGCAACGGACCCAGGCTTGACTCCCTTGTGGATCACCCCATCACTCACCCAACAGCAATCCCTGATACTCTGGACTCACCCCTTAACATCTTGTATTACACCTCACCCACACACACACACCTCCCAATTATGTCAACAATACACTCATCTGTATAAACCTGTGCAAAGCTACAGCTATTCAGCTGTTCAAGGTACACCATCCAATCACACTGACACAGTCAGTGAGATTCTGCCCTCTTTCTTGCAGGAGGAGGTTGCCCACTACTGAAGGGAAACCCAAAGGACTGACGGAGGAACAGCACACATCCACCTCCTCAGTGCCCTCGAGGAGGTGATCCACAGAATAATGGGCACCAATACTACAGAGGCAGTGGCTCTGGTGCTGCCGAGACCAGTGAAGATGATGGTAAGTTACTGCCTTATACACCTTCTCCACTCCACTCACTCCTCACCCTTATCATGAAATGGAAACTGCATGTAGTGTGACTGTGGAACTCCTGCTTTCCTCCCCACCGCCCCTTCCCTCACCCCAACCTTCCCCTTATGCTTTTGTATTTTCAGATAGTCAAGAACTGTCAGCTGCTCAGCCACTGCAGCCTCAGGAGGAAGGGTGAGAGGGAGAGGAGACCTCTGATGAAGAAGCACTGTCACTTGACCTTACACTCACAGCCACCAGCTCAGATACTGGCACGGAGCAAATGTTGGAGGTTAATGTAGAGTTGGGATCTGCACGTGGTGAGCCACCGGGCACGAATGGGCTGCAGCCAAGACAGAAAAATGGACAGTTCGTGTGTCAACTGCCTGGAAGGTGAGGTCGCAGATAAATTCTGCTGCAGGGTGTTCAGATAAGGATCTCATTGAGGTGGACTATAGGAGAACGCTGTTGAGCATTCACACTGAGATGCTTGGTACATTGGCAGGCCTATTAGACAGCCTCCAGTGATTGGCTAGGAGCATGGAGCCACCCAGCTCCACAGGGCATCACACAGAGTTTTAGACCCCATCCTTTCCACCAAGTGGAGGAAGGGAATGGGAAGGATCTCTGTGATTAACACTAAACATGACTGCCTCCCGCTGTAACTACAAACCCTCTGGCAGACGGCCCAGTCCAGTTCATTTCCATTTCGGTCACTGCCAGTTCCCAATATCCTCCTTCCATTTATTGTTGGGGGAGTCCACTCTGAACGTTACTGTCACTCGTGTTCTTAACAGCAAAGCTGGAGTGAGGACAGGACAGAGTGAGAAGCCGGTCTGCTGGTGTACTGTCCCTGCTCCTCTCGCCAGACATGGGCACCTCCTACCCTCTCCCTCTCTCTCTTCTCCCTTCTCCTGTCCTAGAACGTGCAGGCTCCAGATACCCCATTGTGTCCTCAAATTCTGAGACTGTGAACCAGACATGTTGTATCCCAGGTAAGAATGACCCAACAGCAGAGTTTCACCTGGCCAAGGAGCTTCTCTGTGGGCTTGTTCTTGATCAGTTGCCCGTGACTTTGGTGAACCCCTTGAAACTGTCTCATGAACTGCAAGGGGACCACAGACCCTCAGTTGTGAACCCCTTCCCTACTGTATGCCCCAGTCACCAGGGTTTCTTCGCTGAATGACAGGTGCCTGTTTCATGTAGGAGCCATTAGCTTTTGCACTGGAATGCTGTTTTGGGGCTGCATTAGAGTGCTAAAGTGGGAGTTTTGTGACTGAGGGTAATTAAGGGTTAGTTTTATCTAAAGTCTAGTCTTTTATTTAGCAAATTAACTTAACAGTTGCTGTTTGGGTTGGAGAAGGTGAGTTTTAGACCAGCTTTAAACAGAGTTCACTCAGGCTCCGCTTGCAACTGCACCTTGTTAATTAGATAACTGGCTTAGACCAGTTTTCAGGGGCTAGAGTCAGACAGTATAAAAGTGGGCCATCTTACAGCGCTGACTTCGTTTGCACTTGAGTGCTGACTTGGGGCTGCATTAGAGTACTTAAGTGGGAGTTTTGTGACTGAGGGAACAAGGAGCTCCTTTCATTTCCTACCTGATCTCAAAGAGCATGGGGGAAGCTGAGAGTTTCCAAAGAGCACGGCTGACTGGTGAGTAAGGTCTGGTGAGTATTTTTCAAACTGGATTGAATTATAAGTCATTGTTTTAGCAAGATTCAGTTGATTTATTTTTTATTATAATAGTCTTCTAAAGTTTTAAATTTAAAGGGTTTAGTCATGGCAGGAGAACTTAAAGCCTCTTGCTGCATGTGGGAATCCGGGAACATTTCCAGTCCCCGGGACCAGCCTGTGTGCAGGAAGTGTGTCCGGGAAGCTCAGGTTTCAGAGCTGGAACGGTGGCTGGAAACACTGGAGCATCCACGAGTCTGAGAGCATTGTGGATAGCACGTATAGAGAGGTGGTCACACCGCAGCTGAAGGGACTTGAGGAAGGAAGGGAATGGGTGACCACCTGGCAGTCCAAGAGAAATAGGCAGGTAGTTCAGGAGACCCCTGGGGTCCCGCTTGCAAATCGGTATTCCATTTTGGAGGCTGATGAGGCTGGTTCCTCCAGGGAGTGCGGACAGAGCCAAGCTACTGGCACCAGAAACAGCCTGTCTGCACAGGAAGGGGGAAAGAGAGGAAGAGCAACAGTAATAGGGGATTCTCTAGTCAGGGGAACAGATAGGCGCTACTGTGGCCATCAACGTGATTCCAGGATGGTGTGTTGCCTCCCTGGTGCCAGGGTCCAGGATGTCACTGAACGGCTGCAAGGCATCCTGAAGGGGGAGGGTGATTAGGCAGAGGTCATGGTACATGCTAGTACCAATGACATAGGTAGAAAGAGGGATGAGGTCTTGCATCAAGAATTCAGGGAGTTAGGCAGTAGACTGAAAAGCAGGACCTCTCAGGTTATAATCTCTGGATTACTCCCAGTGCCACATGCTAGTGAGTATAGAAATAGGAGAATAGCACAGATGAATGCGTGGCTTAAGAGTTGGTGCAGGAGGGAGGGTTTTAGATTCCTGGACCACTGGGACTGTTTCTGGGGAAGGTGGGACCTGTACAAGCGGGACGGTCTACATCTGAACCAGAGAGGGACTAACATCCTTGCTGGCGGGTTTGCTAGTGCTGTTGGGAGGAGTTTAAACGAATTTGGGAGCGGGAGTGGATGCAGACTCCTAGCAGAATAGGGACACAGCTAAACACAGGAAAGCAAACAAGTCAGAGGGGATACAGCGGAAGTAAGTTTCAAGGGAGTAAGACCAGGATGGATGGCCTCTACTTTAATGCCAGGAGTATTACAGGTAAAACGGATGAGTTAAAGGCAAGGATTAACATGTGGAATTGTGATATAGTAGCCATCACGGAGACATGGTTGAAGGAGGAGCAGGATTGGCAGCTCAATATCCGGGATATAGAATCTTCAAGCGAGACAGAGGAGGGGGTTTCAACAAAGCCTTTGACAAGGTCCCACATGGGAGACTTATCAAGAAAGCAAATGCACATGGGATACAAGGTAACTTGATAAGGTGGATTCAAAATTGGCTTCGCTGTAGGAGACAGAGAGTGATGACAGACGGCTGTTTTAGTGATTAGAAGCCAGTGTCCAGTGACGTACCACAGGGATCTGTGCTGGGTCCCCTATTGTTTGTCATTTATATAAACAACATAGATGACTATGTGGGGGGTAGGATCAGTAGGTTTGCAGATGAGACCAAGATTGGCCGAATGGCTAACAGTGAGGTTGAGTGTCTTGGGTTACAGGAAGATATAGACAGGATGGTCAAATGGGCAGAAAAGTGGCAGATGGAATTTAACCCTGAAAAGTGTGAGGTGATAGACTTTGCAAGGAGTAATGTGACACGGAAGTATTCAATGAATGGCCTGACACAGGGAAGTTCTGAGGAACAAAGGGACCTTGGCGTGTTTGTCCATAGATCTCTGAAGGCAGAAGGGCAGGTTAATAGGGTGGTGAAAAAGGCATATGGGACACTTGCCTTTATCAATCGAGGCATAGATTACAAAAGCAGGGAGGTCATGTTGGAGTTGTATAGAACTTTGGTAAAGCCACAGCTGGAGTACTGTGTGCAATTCTGGTCGCCACATTATAGGAAGGATGTGATTGCACTGGAGGGGGTGCAGAGGCAATTCACCAGGATGGTGCCTGGGATGGAACATTTAAGCTATGAAGAGAGGTTGGATAGGCTTGGGTTGTTTTCGCTGGAGTAGAGAAGACTGAGGGATGACCTGATCGAGGTGTACAAGATTATGAGGGGCATGGACAGGGTGGATAGGGAGCAACTGTTCCCCTTAGTTGAAGGGTCAGTTACGAGGGGATACAAGTTTAAGGTGAGGGGCGGGAGTTTTAAGGGGGATTTGAGGAAGAACGTTTTTACCCAGAGGGTGGTGACGGTCTGGAATGCCCTGCCTGGGAGGGTGGTAGAGGCAGGTTGCCTCACATCCTTTAAAAAGTACCTGGGTGAGCACTTGACACATCATAACATTCAAGGCTATGGGCCAAGTGCTGGCAAATGGGATTACGTAGACAGGTCAGGTGTCTCTAATGCAGCGGTGCAGACTCGATGGGCCGAAGGGCCTCTTCTGCACTGTATTATTCTGTGATTATGTGATCCTGTGATTCTGTCTTGAAGGCACAGATAGGGATGAGAAATTTCCACAAAATGGCAGATTTCCGACATTGGGGTTTTGGAGGTTCGCCATTGACTTTTCCCATTCCGAGTTTGAGCAAAAAACGGCTTTAAAAAAAATGTGTTCCAATTTTTTTTTTAAGCCGGTCTTTTGCTCAAAGTCAGAAAGGGACTGAGGGGTGGGGGAGAGAGAGAGCTCAGGTAGGGGGGGCGGATTGTTGAGAGAGAGAATGAGACTGGGGAGGAGGGAGAGAGAATGTGGTGGGGTAGAGCGAGTGAGACTGTGGAGGAGAAACAGTGAGACTGGGAGTGAAAAAACAAAGAGAGACTGGGGGGAGAGAGAGAGAGCGACTTGTGGGGGAGAGAGGGTGAGACTTGGGAGAGAGACAGACGGGGGAGAGAAGGAGGAGAGAGAGAGTGAGACTAAGTGAGAGAGTGAGTGAGACTAGTGGGAGAGAGAATGAGACTGGTGGTGGAGAGAGACGGGGGAGAGAGAGGGTGAGACTTGGGAGAGAGACAGACTGGGGGAGAGAGAGAGAGTGAGACTAGAGGAGTGAGAGAGAGTGAATGAGACTGGTGGTAGAGAGAGACTGGTGGGAGAGAGAGGGTGAGACTTGGGAGAGAGACAGAGACGGGGAGAGAAAGAGAGAGTGAGTGAGACTAGGGGAGAGGGAGAGTGAGTGAGACTGTGGGGGGAGAGAGAGACATAAACTGGGGGGAGAGAGACAGAGAGACTGGAGGGAATGAGACAGACTGGGGGAGAGAGAAAGAGAGAGAGACTGAGGGGGAGAGAGAAACCACAAAGAGAAAAGCGGACAAAGATGGGGGGACACAGAGCAGGGGGACATAAAGAGGGGGAGAACAGAGAGGGAGAGAGACATACACACATGGAGAAGCACAGAAACAGACACAGAGAGGGGAGAGACAGAGACACGGTGGGTGGGGTGGTGTGGTGAGGGAGAGAGAGACACAGAGCGAGAAAGACGCAGAGAGAGGGGGAGAGAGAGAAAGAGAAAGACCAACACAGAGAGGGAGAGAAACTGAGAGGGGAGAGAGACACACACAAAGAGGGACAGACAGACAGAGAGAAGGGAGAGAGAGTGAGCGCGATCACTCCTGACAGATAGACATCGATCTAGAATACTACATCAGATGTGCGGGAAGACATTGACTACTTGTGTAAGAAAAAAACAATGCCAGATATCTCACTAAATCAGTGTTCAACTTAGTGACGAGAAAGTAAGTTAATAAATTAGTCTCCTCATTTAAAGCTTGTTCATGAAATGCACATTTTTTTTGTTTTAATAGTAAATTAAATTTCTAATGCCTTTACCTTTCCAAAAATTTGCGAACTGGCCCCGTCTGTAGGACAAACGTTGTAATGTGGCCCTTAACTTGGAAAGGTTGGACACACCTGCAGTTTCCGACCTTCACACCCAAAAGACAGGCCATAAAAAAAGTCATGACTGTTAGTTTCACTGACAATTGCTGTGAATAGGAACTACTGCCTCCACCCTTCTGGACAGCTACTTGGTTTTCTGGCAGACTTTTTACAAAAAATCAGAGCTGGCAGTTCTGGTCTTAAAATTTACTTCATCCTTCATACTTCTAGGATGTACTAAATTGTATTATAGAACATAGAACAGTACAGCACAGTACAGGCCCTTCGGCCCACGATGTTGTGCCGAACCTTTAACCTATTCTAAGATCTAACTAACTACCTACCCTTCATTGTACTATCATCCATGTACCTATCCAAGAGTCGCTTAAATGCCCCTAATGTATCTGCTTCTACTACCACCGCTGGCAGTGCATTCCCCGCACCCACCATTCTCTGTGTAAAGAACCTACCTCTGATATCTCCCCGAAACCTTCCTCCAATCACCTTAAAATTATGCCCCCTGGTGATAGCCCTTTCCACCCTGGGAAAAAGTCTCTGACTATCCACTCTATCTATGCCTCTCATCATCTTGTACCCCTCTATCAAGTCACCTCTCATCCTTCTTCGCTCCAATGAGAAAAGCCCTAGCTCCCTCAATCTTTCTTCGTAGGACATGCCCTCCAGTCCAGGCAGCATCCTGGTAAATCTCCTCTGCACCCTCTCTAAAGCTTCCACATCCTTCCTATAATGAGGCGACCAGAACTGAACACAATATTCCAAGTGTGGTCGAACCAGAGCCTTATAGAGCTGCAGCATAACCTCGCGGCTCTTAAACTCAATCCCCCTGTTAATGAAAGCCAACACACCATACGCCTTCTTAATGACCCTATCAACTTGGGAACAACCCTATCAACTTCTTGTTGTCATAAAAATCAGACTTTTTGTCTTCAGCCACTAACTTTCAGACCTTTTGGTCTTTGGCCACTCTCACCCCTGGGCACAGATTATTGCCCTGTGAATTTGCTCAAGAAATGCAAAGTGGTTTGGAACAACTGATTCCCCATGAGATTACTGGTGCAGTGGAATCAAACTGCTGTACCATCACCAGCCACTCGAGGGCAGCTGTGAGTCTGGACCAGAGCAGCAGCTGAGAGCAATGTTCAGGTGAGTTCAACAACACCTTACATTTATATAGAACCTTTAGCAGAGTAAAATATCCCAGGACACTTTGCAGAGAGGGGTGGAGAGGAGGGACTTCAGTTATCTGGAGAAGCTGGGATTGTTCTCCTTAAAGCAGAGAAGGTTAAGGGGAGATTTAATCGAGACGTTCAAAATCAGGAAGGGTTTTGATGGAGTAAATAAGGAGAAACTGTTTCCAGTGGCAGGAGGGTCGGTAACCAGAGAGACACAGATTGAAGAGAATTGGGAAAAGAACCAGAGGGGGAGATGAGGAGATTTTTTTTTTACACAGTGAGTTGTTGTGATCTGGAACGCGCTGCCTGAAAGGGCGGTGGAAGCAGATTCAATAGTAACTTTCAAAAGGGGAATTGGATAAATAGTTGAAAAGGAGAAATTTACTGGGCTGTGGGGGAAAGAGCAGGGGGGGAGTGGGACTGATTGGAGAGATCTTTCAAAGAGCCAGCACAGGGACGATGGGCTGAATGGCCTCCCTCTGTGCTACCTGATTCTGTGAGAAGGGAATTAATTTGACACCTACACAAGCTCCACCCAACCGATACCTGTTTGAGAATTTCCTGCTATGACTCAGAAATACAGCCCAGGAAGTCAGCATTCCTTCTTGTGAAATGTTTCCTGGAACTCTGTTCTAAACTCTCTGTGTTAGTTTCTGCCTCCTTTTATTTACTGGTTTCTCTCTGTGTCCTGCAGTTATATTGTGAGTTAATATTGCTCAGGATTCAGCTTTCCTATTTCCCACTCAATCCTTCTATCTCTCCTTTTTCTGCAAGGATAGGCTCAGTGTGAAGGGGATTGGCTTCGAAAACTCTCCAGCTGGAGCATATCAGACCCTAAAATCTGTATCAGGACCTGTAAACCATATTGGGGTCTGAAGAAGGGTGTTGCATTTCTGACATTACAAAAGTGATGGCATCTGAATGAATGGAAATAATTTGATTACATTCTTGAATTTAATGAATGATTATAGAGAATGTAGATTTAGAGATACATCACAGTCCCCAGATTGTGCACCATCTCCATTACTCATCAGTGTTTCCATAAATCACATCTTCAAGATGCAAAAAATTGCTTGATTAATGCACCAGCAGCAACTCCAGCAGCAACTCCAACAGCAGCAGCAGCACTGACAGGAGCAACAACAACAGCACCACCAGCACAGACAGCAGCAGCAAAACTGGCAACAGAAACACCATATAGGAGTTTCTTCACCTGTGGAAAGAGATTGTATCAGTTAGAGATAGAAACAGACACCACGGTGAAGATGGTTTAAATGACTCTGTATATACTCTGCTGCATCATTGATTCCATGATCCCTAGTGACCTTCCCAATCCATTTAACATCTGCCTTGGTCTCCATTCCCATTCCCTGGAATAACCCGGGAATTCTGGCCTCACCCACAATGTCTCCATCATTCCCCATCTTACCATCCATACGGGATGCCTCATCAGCATTCTCTTGGCCAAGATCTGTAATAAAAACCAGCGACAATAACCTTTCCACAACATAGCTGGACCTGATGAGCTGAATGATCTCCTGTACTGTTCCGACTCTTTAATATTTAATATCTTTATCCAAAAACACAAACAAAACACAACATACAAACAAAAATAATCTATTCACCTTGTGCATTCCCTTAGCGCCTGTCTTGCAGGTGCCTTTGCCTGTTCTAGTGCTCCTACACAGTGTTACCCCAGTGGCTGCAGCCTGGCTGGGGAAGGCTGCTGACATTCACTGGGGAGACTGCAGATGACCTTGCAGGACATCCCTGAGCAGCTCTAGACCTTGTGGGCCCGGTTTCAGACTGCAACATCTCGGTATATGTGGCACCAGTCTGGGCTGTCTGGCTGACAGGCAACAGCCGGGGCGGCGCAGTGGTTAGCACCGCAGCCTCACAGCTCCAGCGACCCGGGTTCAATTCTGGGTACTGCCTGTGTGGAGTTTGCAAACCCAAGGGTTTCCTCAGGGTGCTCCGGTTTCCTCCCACATGCCAAAGACTTGCTGGTTGATAGGTTAATTGGCCATTATAAATTGCCACTAGTATAGGTAGGTGGTAGGGAAATATAGGGACAGGTGGGGATGTGGTAGGAATATGGGATTAGTGTAGGATTAGTATAAATGGGTGGTTGATGGTTGGCACAGACTCGGTGGGCCGAAGGGCCTGTTTCAGTCCTGTATCTCTAAACTAAACTAAACTGCTGGAGTGGCAGTGGTGGGTGCAAGAATGTTGTCATCTGAGAGAGGACAGCCAAGGGAGAGGGAGGCAGTTGCATAGTGGTAATGTCACTGAATTAGTAATCCACAGCCCAGGCTAATGCTCTGTGGACATTGGTTCAAATCCTACCACAGCAGATGGCAAAATTTGAATTAAGTTAATAAATCTGGAATTCAAAAAAATAAACTAGTCTAATAATTACCATGAAACCATTGCCAATTGTTGTAAAAACCCATCTGGTTTACTAATGTCATTTAGGGAAGGAAATCTGCTGTCCTTACCTGGTCTGGCCTACATGTGACTCCAGACCCACAGCAATGTGGTTGATTCTTAAAATGGCCCTCTGACTCTGAAATGGCCTAGCAAGCCACTCAGTTCAAGGCAATTAGGGATGGGCAATAAATGCTGGCTGAGCCACTGATGCCCACATCCCACAAATGAATTTTTAAAAAATGTTGGTGCCGGGGTGAGCAACGTGTCCGTGGTAAAAATTTTGAAGTCTGACTGGTAATTTCAGAAATGAGAAATTTCCCATTGACTTCTTCTTTCCTGACAAGTCGGACTTTAAAAACATTCACAGCTGCCAGGGGCTGGAGCAATAACATGGCTTCGGAACTCAGGACTCAAGACGGGGAGAGAGGAGAGAGATGGATACAGAGAGAGGGGAGAGAGATGGATAGAGAGAGGGGAGAGAGATGGATACAAAGAGAGGGGAGAGAGATGGATAGAGAGAGGGGAGAGAGATGGATACAGAGAGAGATGGATAGAGAGAGAGGGGAGAGAGATGGATACAGAGAGAGAGGAGAGAGATGGATACAGAGAGAGGGGAGAGAGATGGATACAAAGAGAGGGGAGAGAGATGGATAGAGAGAGGGGAGAGAGATGGATACAGAGAGAGATGGATAGAGAGAGAGGGGAGAGAGATGGATACAGAGAGAGAGGAGAGAGATGGATACAGAGAGAGGGGAGAGAGATGGATACAAAGAGAGGGGAGAGAGATGGATACAAAGAGAGGGGAGAGAGATGGATAGAGAGAGGGGAGAGAGATGGATACAAAGAGAGGGGAGAGAGATGGATAGAGAGAGGGGAGAGAGATGGATACAAAGAGAGGGGAGAGAGATGGATAGAGAGAGGGGAGAGAGATGGATACAGAGAGAGATGGATAGAGAGAGAGGGGAGAGAGATGGATACAGAGAGAGAGGAGAGAGATGGATACAGAGAGAGGGGAGAGAGATGGATACAAAGAGAGGGGAGAGAGATGGATAGAGAGAGGGGAGAGAGATGGATACAGAGAGAGATGGATAGAGAGAGAGGGGAGAGAGATGGATACAGAGAGAGAGGAGAGAGATGGATACAAAGAGAGGGGAGAGAGATGGATAGAGAGAGGGGAGAGAGATGGATACAAAGAGAGGGGAGAGAGATGGATACAAAGAGAGGGGAGAGAGATGGATAGAGAGAGGGGAGAGAGATGGATACAGAGAGAGATGGATAGAGAGAGAGGGGAGAGAGATGGATACAGAGAGAGGGGAGAGAGATGGATACAAAGAGAGGGGAGAGAGATGGATAGAGAGAGGGGAGAGAGATGGATACAGAGAGAGATGGATAGAGAGAGAGGGGAGAGAGATGGATACAGAGAGAGGGGAGAGAGATGGATACAGAGAGAGATGGATACAGAGAGAGGGGAGAGAGATGGATACAGAGAGAGGGGAGAGAGATGGATACAGAGAGAGGGGAGAGAGATGGATACAAAGAGAGGGGAGAGAGATGGATACAGAGAGAGGGGAGAGAGATGGATACAGAGAGAGGGGAGAGAGATGGATACAGAGAGAGGGGAGAGAGATGGATACAGAGAGAGGGGAGAGAGATGGATACAAAGAGAGGGGAGAGAGATGGATACAGAGAGAGAGGAGAGAGATGGATACAGAGAGAGATGGATACAGAGAGAGGGGAGAGAGATGGATACAGAGAGAGGGGAGAGAGATGGATACAGAGAGAGGGGAGAGAGATGGATACAGAGAGAGGGGAGAGAGATGGATACAAAGAGAGGGGAGAGAGATGGATACAGAGAGAGAGGAGAGAGATGGATACAGAGAGAGATGGATACAGAGAGAGGGGAGAGAGATGGATACAGAGAGAGGGGAGAGAGATGGATACAGAGAGAGGGGAGAGAGATGGATACAGAGAGAGATGGATACAGAGAGAGGGGAGAGAGATGGATACAGAGAGAGGGGAGAGAGATGGATAGAGAGAGGGGAGAGAGATGGATACAGAGAGAGATGGATAGAGAGAGAGGGGAGAGAGATGGATACAGAGAGAGAGGAGAGAGATGGATACAGAGAGAGGGGAGAGAGATGGATACAGAGAGGGGAGAGAGATGGATACAGAGAGAGATGGATACAGAGAGAGGGGAGAGAGATGGATACAGAGAGAGATGGATACAGAGAGAGATGGATACAGAGACAGAGGACAGAGATGGATACAGAGAGAGAGGAGAGAGATGGATACAGAGAGAGATGGATACAGAGACAGAGGACAGAGATGGATACAGAGAGAGAGGAGAGAGATGGATACAGAGAGAGGGGAGAGAGATGGATAGAGAGAGGGGAGAGAGATGGATACAGAGAGAGGGGAGAGAGATGGATACAGAGAGAGATGGATACAGAGAGAGGGGAGAGAGATGGATACAGAGAGAGGGGAGAGAGATGGATACAGAGAGAGGGGAGAGAGATGGATACAGAGGGGGATCGGGATTGAGAGAGGGAGAGAGAGAGCAAGAGGGGAGAGAAAGAGATTAAGATCACACTTGACAGATGGACATCTATCCAGATTCTATGCATCGCTACATCAAGTGTGTGGGCAGACATTGTCCACTTGTGAAAGCAAAAACAGTGCCAGGTATCTCACTAAATAGGGAGAAATACGTTTTAAATCGGACTGTGTTTTGATGGCATTAGGTTGGCTATACACTTAATATACAGATTAACTGCCCCCATGTCCGTGGCTGAGTCAATAATTTTATCAAATGTCCGTGGTACAACATGTTGGTGCCTATCCGGCAATGTTACTGAAGACCTGTGCTCCAGAACTTGCCGTGCCCCTAGTCAAGCTGTTCCAGTACAGCTACAACACTGGAATCTACCCTGCAATGTGGAAAATTGCCTGTACACAAAAAGCAGGACAAGTTCAACCCAGCCAATTAGCGCCCCATCAGTCTACTCTCACTCATCAGTAAAGTGATGGAAGGGGTCATTGACAGTGCCATCAAGCGGCACTTGCTTAGCAATAATCTGCTCAGTGACGTTCATTTGGGTTCCGCCAGGGCCACTCAGCTCCTGACCTCATTACAGCCTTGGTTCAAACATGGACAAAAGAGCTGAACTCAAGAGCTAAGGTGAGAGTGACTGCCCTTGACATCTAGACAGCATTTGACTGAGTATGGCATCACGGAGCCCTCGCAAAACTGAGGTCAATGGGAATCGGGGAAAACCCTCCACTGGTTGGAGTCATACCTAGTGCAAAGTAAGATGGTTGTTGTTGGAGGTCAATCATCTGAGCACCAGGACATCACTGCAGGAGTTCCTCAGGGTAGTGTCCCAGGCCCAACCATCTTCAGCTGCTTCATCAATGACCTCCCTTCAATCATAAGGTCAGAAGTGGGGATGTTTGCTGATGATTGCACATTGTTCACCATTCGTGATTCCTCAGATACTGAAGCAGTCCATGTAGAAATGCAGCAAGACCTGAACAATATCTAGGCTTGGGCTGATAAGTGGCAAGTAACATTCGCACCACACAAGTGCCAGGCAATCCCCCACTATCAACATCCTAGGGGCTACCATTGACCAGAAACTGAACTGGAGTAGCCATATAATTACCGTGGCTACAAGAGCAGGTCAGAGGCTAGGAATCCTGAGGCGAGTAACTCACCTCCTGACTCCCCTAAGCCTGTCCACCATCTACAAGGCACAAGTCAGGAGTGTGATGGAATACTCTCCACTTGCCTGGATGGCTGCAGCTCCAACAGCACTCAAGAAGCTTGACACCATCCAGGACAAAGCAGCCAGCTTGATTGGCACCCCATCTACAAACGTTTACTCCCTCCACCACCGACGCACAGTGGCAGCAGTGTGTACCATCTACAAGATGCACTGCAGCAACTCACCAAGGCTCCTAAGACAGCACCTTCCAAACCCGTGACCTCTACCAACACGAAGGACAAGGGCAGCAAATGCATGGGAACACCACCACCTGCAAGTTCCCCTCCAAGTCACACACCATCCTGACTTGGAACTATATCGCCGTTCCTTCACTGTCGCTGGGTCAAAATCCTGGAACTCCCTTCCTAACAGCACTGTGGGTGTATCTACCCCACATGGACTGAAGCGGTTCAAGGAGGCAGCTCACCACCAACTTCTCAAGGGCAATTAGGGATGGGCAATAAATGCTGGCCTGGCCAGTGATGCCCACATCCCATGAATGAATAATAAATAAAAAAATCCCTGGTTCATGCACCATGGAGCCATTGCCACTCTCAGCTCAGCAATCCTATTAATCTGTGGACAGATTGCCTGCCTGTCCCATCGAACACTGAGATCCAGACCCACAATGGCAGCTGTCTGTGCCTGCATGGCAGCAGGCATGGATCTCATAACCTCAGTCTGAGCTTCTGCAACATTGAGATGTTGGTTGCTTCTGCCTGTGTTGTGTGGAAGCTGGGTCCACAAGTGCAGTCATTGAGTTGGCCAGCACTGTGCCACATTGGAACCAGACTGCTCCATGCTGCTTGCTGTTGACAGGAAACTATCTGGCAGGCCTATCAATGAGCAAAGTATCTTGGTGTGCATGTTCATCGTCATTGTTCTGTAGGCCGCCCTTTCGAGGTCTTCATCTGAGTCCTACATAGCAGAACGCACCTGCAGCCTTATCCTCCAGAAAGCTGATACACCTGTGATCCTTTCTGCTTCTCCTGGTAACTCACCATGTGCAGATCCCAACCCTACACTTCCTTCTAAAGTTAGCACAATGTCAGAGTGAGACAGGGTCTCTTCACCAGTGGTGTAGTGTTGCTCTCAGCCTTCTTCTTGGGGCTGCTTTATCTGACCAGATGGCCATTCATGTGTGTCTGACAGAAGAATATCACAATGGAGGGTTGGGAAGAGGGGCTGGGGGTGGAAAGAAAGAGGTCCATGGTCACACCATCAGCATGTTGCTCACCATGCCAAATAGCAGGATGAAGGTGTGCTGGGATTTGAGAAGGGGCTTAATTCTCAATGTTCTCAGTGATACTGGATGCTTCAGGCTCTGTCACAGCCAGCCACACAATGCGGAGCACCATCTCCTCCACAGGGCTCAGGGGATGCTGGCCTGTCCTCCACTGTCTGCCCTGCTCCCTTCTATTGTGTACGGACTTGTCCAGCAAGAGAGGGAGGAATATCCATGAACCACGGAGTCCTCTGGTCTCTCTGCTTCATTTGTTTCTTCTTGCAGTCAACTGCAGTACTGGCAGTCAGCAGCAACCTCCTTTCAGTCAGTGAAGCTTCCCTTTAAGAGGGGCAGACTGTCTTTAATAGCTGGGGTCCAGCCTCACATACTGTTAGGCCCCCTGTGATTGTGCAGCCAGCCAAGAGTGTGGGTTGCATCCAGCTGGATACTGCTGTCTGTCAAATGAGGAGGCAGCATGATGTTAGCGTTGCTGACTGCATTAACGATACCAGGCACAGGAAGATCATGCAACATGACCCCCATGTGCAAAAAGAGGTGCAGACAAAATTTCAGCCCCTTGTATCAAGGTGTCTCAGGTACATGGAAGGATAGCTGCTGGCTGGGAGAGCTGAGGCACACCAGATCCCCCAATCTATAACTACCTGTGGAATCTACTCACTAAGATCTCACATTGTAGACCTGCTATTGTAAATCTCTGGAAGAAACACACGGCACTACAGTCTGCATTGCTACTGTAAACTAAACTTTATTATTGGCTGCTGCTAGTGGCACACTTCACATGCTGCACCAAGCATGGCCTCGAATAAACAAAACACTACATATTAAATGAACAATACACCACACTCACCTGAAATGATTCTTTTTTACCATATCGAAGTTCATTGACAAAGTGTTCACAGTTTGCTGTTGTTATTTTGTACTCCATTTGGGTTCCAACCTTTGCTGTAGCATTTTCTATCATCTGGTCAACAGGTAATGGTTTCCATTTCGTGTCAGAATTGTTATTGATACAGTAATGATCATTTCCAGCAACCTCAGACAGAAGCTGTCTTCTCACCTCACCATTTGCTGTACAGCTGGACGATCCAAAACTTGATACTGCATTAGAACCTCCATCGAGAAAATATATTAAATGAATGGTTTATTGAAGCTGATAGAATACCCAATGTGGGTACAGTTAAAGGGGTGGAACCTGGGCTGGGTACAGTTAACGGCAATGAGTTACTGAAGCTGATAAAATATCCCCATTAGATACAACTTACAATTCTCTGGCACCTTTCAGAGTAAATGTCCCAAGTTGTTTCAGGGAGGAGTGAAATGAGCAGCAGAGGTTAGTGAGTTCAGGAAGCTGAGCTTAGCTTAGCTTTGTTCACAGGGAGTTTGAGGCAGTGGGAGAGCAGTGTCAGGTAGTGGCAGAACAGGGTAGAGGAATCTGGGGGAAGTCCAACTACAGATATGGCCGACTGGTTTCCCCAGCTTTGGCCAGTTTAGTCTATAAGAAGTCCAAATTTAGCTGACCTCTAAATGATTGGGGGTAGGGTCATGACCCCTCACTGACTCCACCCCTGCTGGCAGGTGCAGGGGTTTAGGGACGGAATTCCGGTGCTTGATGCCAAAATCTCTGTCACCAAGAGTGAAGGATGGGCAGTCCCCAGGAATCTGAGCTCAGAACGGTGTCATAGTCTAATTACACCCTTCTTCCAGTGGTGAAACTGCAGCACCTCCTCTGGTGAAAGATTGTAATTACAGTGTGACGTTTACATATAAATGTGGACACAGCAACTTAGGATAGAATGTGGCAGATTTAAGATTTATACCTTTATTCTGCCAATGGAACAGGGTGTTGAATCTAAGTACAAAAATCTGTTAGCTCTTACCTGTAGTTAAGTGGATAACATATCCATCTCCAACATACATGGCCCAGTGTTGAAAATTACCTCGGGTTATTTCGATCAAATCTCCAGGATTAGGTTGAGGGGATGACTGGAAACAAGATGGGTTTTACATTAGAAGTCAGCGTGGGCATTTGAAAGTGTATTTATTTAAGGTTCTTTGGCTTCTTGTGGGTAGGGAACAGAATAACAACAATAACTTGCATTTATGTAATGCTTTTAATGTTGTAAAACATCCATAGTGCTTCACTGGAGATTTACCAGACAAAATGACACCGAGCCAAAGAAGGAGGCATTAGAACAGGTGAGCAAGAGCTTGTTTTGGAGGAGAGAGAGGTGAAGAGGAAAGAGTTTCTCCCTATCAACCCTATTGAATCCTTTAACAATTTTAAACCCCTCGATTAGATCACCACTTAATTTTCTATTGTCGAGGAAATACAAGCCGAGTCTGTGCGACCGGTCCTTGTAATTTAACCCTTTTATCCTGGGGTCATTCTGGTGAATCCCCACTGCATCCCCTCAAAGGACAATATATCCTTCCTGAGGTGCAGGGCCCAGAACTGAATGCAGTCACAGATGGGGTTTAAGCAGAACTCTATAAAAACTGTAACATAACTTTCACCCCTTTCTATTACGGTCCTCTGAGATAAGGCCAACATTCCAATAACTTTTGTTATTCCTGCTTGTAGCTGTCCATTAGCTTTTAGTGATTCCTGAAGTTGGCTGCTCTGCTTCTCAACATTTAAAACAGTGACATCTTGTAATGATCTCAAACACTGTGAGGAACTAAGAGTGGATTCAGAAGAGATAGTTCAGGAGCTATGGAATGAGTTAGATAAGGTATGTGAGTGAGCAGAATGATGAGGGCATGCCAGAAACATACCTAAAAATGAGGTGACAGCCTGGTCAAGCTAAAACACAGGACTATTTGCATGCCAAACAGCGGAAGCAGTATGTGATAGACAGGGCTAAGTGGCCCCACTTCTCCTTTTACCATTGTTATACTATTGCCTGTAGAAAACTTTTAGATTCTGTTTTATGTTAGCCGTGATTCTCTTCTCATACTCTCTCTTTGCTTCTCATTTGTTTTCTCACTTCCCCTCTGAGCATTCTATATTCAGTCTGATTCCCAATTGTATCAACCACATGACATCTGCCACATGCAGCCTTTTTCTGCTTCATCTTACTTTCTATCTCCTTCATCATCCAGGGAGCTCTAGGTCTGTTTGTCCTACCTTGTCCCCTCATGGGAATATACCTTGACAGTATCTGAGCTATCTCCTTTATAAAGCCAGTTCATTGTTCAGTTTCAGTTTTGCCTGCCATTCTTTGATTCCAATTTACTTGAGCCAGATCTGTTCTCACACCATTGAAATTGGCCCTTTCCCAATTAATTATCTTGACTCTGGATTGCTGCTTGTCCTTGTCCATTGCTAATCTAAACCTTATGATACTATGACCACTTTAAATGTTCCTCTATTGACATTTGATACACGTGACCCACCTTATTCCCCAGAACCAGACCCAGCAATGCCTCCTTCCTCACTGGATTGGAAACATTGGGTGGGGGACTTCAATGTCCATCACCATGAGTGGCACGGTAGCACAACTACTGACCGAGCTGGCCGAGTCCTAAAGGACATAGCTGCTAGACTGGGTCTGCGGCAGGTGGTGGGGGAACCAACACGAGGGAACAACATACTCGATTTTGTTCTCACCAATCTGCCTGCCGCAGATGCATCTGTCCATGACAGTATTGGTAGGAGTGACCACCGCACAGTCCTTGTGGAGACAAAATCCCGCCTTCACATTGAGGATACCGTCCATCATGTTGTGAGGTACGACCACCGTGCTGAATGGGATAGATTTCGAACGGATCTAGCAATGCAAAACTGGGCATCCATGAGGCGCTGTGGGCCATCAGCAGCAGCAGAATTGTACTCAACCACAATCTGTAACCTCATGGCCCGGCATATCCCCCACTCTACCATTACCATCAAGCCAGGAGACCAACCCTGGTTCAATGAAGAGTGCAGGAGGGCATGCCAGGAGCAGCACCAGGCATACCTCAAAATGAGGTGTCAACCTGGTGAAGCTACAACCCAGGACTACTTGCATGCCAAACTGCGTAAGCAGCATGCGATAGACAGAGCTAAGCGATCCCATAACCAACGGATCAGATCTAAGCTCTGCAGTCCTGCCACATCCAGCCGTGAATGGTGGTGGACAATTAAACAACTAACTGGAGGAGGTGGCTCCACAAATATCCCCATCCTCAATGATGGGGGAGCCCAGCACATCAGTGCGAAAGATAAGGCTGAAGCATTTGCAACAATCTTCAGCCAGACGTGCTGAGTTGATGATCCATCTCGGCCTCCTCCTGAAGTCCCCAGCATCACAGATGCCAAACTTCAGCCAATTCGATTCACTCCACGTGATATCAAGAAACGACTGAAGGCACTGGATACTGCAAAAGCTATGGGGCCTGACAACATTCCGGCATTAGTACGGAAGACCTGTGCTCCAGAACTTGCCACGCCCATAGCCAAGCTGTTCCAGTACACCTACAACACTGGCATCTACCCTGCAATGTGGAAAATTGCCCAGGTATGTCCTGTACACAAAAAGCAGGACAAATCCAACCCGGCCAACTACCGCCCCATTAGCCTACTCTCAATCATCAGTAAAGTAATGGAAGGTGTCATCAACAGTGCCAGCAAGCGGCACTTGCTTAGCAACAGCCTGCTCAGTGATGCTCAGTTTGGGTTCCGCCAGGGCCACTCAGCTCCTGACCTCATTACAGTCTTGGTTCAAACATGGACAAAAGAGGTGAGAGTGACTGCCCTTGACATCAAGGCAGCATTTGACCGAGTATGGCATCAAGGAACCCTAGCAAAACTGAGGTCAATGGGAATCAGGGGAAAAACCCTCCGCTGGCTGGAGTCAAAGCTAGCGCAAAGGAAGATGGTTGTGGTTGTTGGAGGTCAATCATCGGAGCTCCAGGACATCACTGCAGGAGTTCCTCAGGGTAGTGTCCTAGGCCCAACCATCTTCAGCTGCTTCATCAATGACCTCCCTTCAATCATAAGGTCAGAAGTGGGGATGTTCGCTGATGATTGCACAATGTTCAGCACCATTCGCGACTCCTCAGATACTGAAGCAGTCTGTGTAGAAATGCAGCAAGACCTGGACAATATCCAGGCTTGGGCTGATAAGTGGCAAGTAACATTCGTGCCACACAAGTCCCAGGCAATGACCATGTGCAACAAGAGAGAATCTAACCATCTCCCCTTGACAATCAACGGAATTACCATCGCTGAATCCCCCATTATCAACATCCTAGGGGCTACCATTGACCGAAAACTGAACTGGAGTTGCCATATAAATACCGTGGCTATAAGAGCAGGTCAGAGGCTAGGAATCCTAAGGCGAGTAACTCACCTCCTGACTCCCCAAAGCTTGTCCACAAGGCACAAGTCAGGAGTGTGATGGAATACTCTCCACTTGCCTGGATGGGTGTAACTCCAACAACACTCCAGAAGTTTGACACCATCCAGGACAAAGCAGCCCGCTTGATTGACACCCCATCTGCAAATATTCACTCCCTTCACCACCGACGCACAGTGGCAGCAGTGTGTACCATCTACAAGATGCACTATCAGGGCCTGCGAACAGTTTCAAGGCCTGTGTACATTATCAGGGCCAGTTAACAGTTTCAGGGCCTGCGAACACTATCAGGGCCTGCGTACAGTTTCAGGGCCCATGAATAGTTTCAGGGCCCGTGAGCATTTTCAGGGCCCGCGAACAGTTTCAGGGCCCGTGACCACTTTCAGGGCCCGTGACCAGTTTCAGGGCGCGTGAACACGATCAGGGCCTGCGAACTGTTTCAGGTCCTGTGAACAGTTTCATGGCCTGTGAACAGTTTCATGGCCCGTGAACAGTTTCAGGGCCCGTGAACAGTTTCAGGTCCTGTGAACAGTTTCATGGCCCGTGAACTGTTTCAGGGCCCGTGAACTGTTTCATGGCCTGCAAACAGTTTCAGGGCCCATGAACACTGTCAGGGCTCGTGAACAGTTTCAGGGCGCGTGAACAGTTTCAGGGCCTGCGAACTGTTTCAGGTCCTGTGAACAGTTTCATGGCCCGTGAACTGTTTCAGGGCCCGTGAACTGTTTCAGGGCCCGTTAACAGTTTCAGGGCCTGCGAACACTATCAGGGCCTGCGTACAGTTTCAGGGCCCGTGAACAGTTTCAGGGCCCGTGAACAGTTTCAGGGCCTGCGAACACTATCAGGGCCTGCGAACTGTTTCAGGTCCTGTGAACAGTTTCATGGCCCGTGAACTGTTTCAGGGCCCGTGAACAGTTTCAGGGCCCGTGAACAGTTTCAGGGCCCGTGAACACTATCAGGGCCCGGGATCAGTTTCAGGACCTGCGAACTGTTTCAGGTCCTGCGAACACTATCAGAGCCTGCGAACACTATCAGGGCCTGCGTACAGTTTCAGGGCCCGTGAACAGTTTCAGGGCCCGTGAACAGTTTCAGGGCCCGTGAACAGTTTCAGGGCCTGCGAACACTATCAGGGCCTGCGAACTGTTTCAGGTCCTGTGAACAGTTTCATGGCCCGTGAACTGTTTCAGGGCCCGTGAACAGTTTCAGGGCCTGCGAACACTATCAGGGCCTGCGTACAGTTTCAGGGCCCGTGAACAGTTTCAGGGCCCGTGAACAGTTTCAGGGCCTGCGAACACTATCAGGGCCTGCGAACTGTTTCAGGTCCTGTGAACAGTTTCATGGCCCGTGAACTGTTTCAGGGCCCGTGAACAGTTTCAGGGCCCGTGAACAGTTTCAGGGCCCGTGAACACTATCAGGGCCCGGGATCAGTTTCAGGACCTGCAAACTGTTTCAGGTCCTGCGAACACTATCAGAGCCTGCGAACACTATCAGGGCCTGCGAACAGTTTCAGGGCCTGTGAACACTATCAGAGCCTGCGAACAGTTTCAGGGCCTGCGAACACTATCAGAGCCTGCGAACACTATCAGGGCCTGCGAACAGTTTCAGCGCCTGTGAACAGTGTCAGGGCCTGCGAACACTATCAGGGCCTGTTAACAGTTTCAGGGCCCGTGAACAGTTTCAGGACTTGTGAACTGTTTCAGGGCCTGTGCACACTATCAGGGCCCGTTAACAGTTTCCGGGCCCGTTAACAGTTTCAGGGCCTGTGAACAGTTTCAGGGCCTGCGAACAGTTTCAGGGCCTGCCAACAGTTTCAGGGCCTGCGAACACTATCAGGGCCCGCAAACAGTTTAAAGGCCTGCGAACAGTTTCAGGGCCTGTGAACACTGTCAGAGCCTGCGAACAGTTTCAGGGCCTGCGAACACTATCAGAGCCTGCGAACACTATCAGGGCCTGCGAACAGTTTCAGGGCTTGTGAACACTATCAGGGCCTGCAAACAGTTTCAGGGCCTGTGAACACTATCAGGGCCTGCGAACAGTTTCAGGGCCTGTGAACACTATCAGGGCCCGTTAACAGTTTCCGGGCCCGTTAACAGTTTCAGGGCCCGTTAACAGTTTCAGGGCTAGTGAACAGTTTCAGGGCCTGCGAACAGTTTCAGGGCCCGTGAACACTATCAGGGCCCAGGATCAGTTTCAGGACCTGCAAACTGTTTCCGGTCCTGCGAACAGTTTCAGGGCCCGTGAGCATTTTCAGGGCCCATGACCAGTTTCAGGGCCCATGAACACTGTCAGGGCTCGTGAACAGTTTCAGGGCCCGCGAACAGTTTCAGGGCCCGTGACCAATTTCAGGGCCCATGACCAGTTTCAGGGCGCGTGAACACGTTCAGGGCCTGCGAACTGTTTCAGGTCCTGTGAACAGTTTCAGGGCCTGTGAACTGTTTCAGGGCCCGTGAACTGTTTCATGGCCTGCAAACAGTTTCAGGGCCCATGAACAGTTTCAGGGCTCGTGAACAGTTTCAGGGCGCGTGAACAGTTTCAGGGCCCATGAACACTATCAGGGCCCGTGAACACTGTCAGGGCTCGTGAACAGTTTCAGGGCGCGTGAACACGATCAGGGCCTGCGAACAGTTTCAGGTCCGATGAACAGTTTCATGGCCCGTGAACTGTTTCATGGCCTGTGAACAGTTTCAGGGCGCGTGAATACGATCAGGGCCTGCGAACTGTTTCAGGTCCTGTGAACAGTTTCATGGCCCATGAACTGTTTCAGGTCCTGTGAACAGTTTCAGGGCCTGTGAACAGTTTCAGGGCGCGTGAATACGATCAGGGCCTGCGAACTGTTTCAGGTCCTGTGAACAGTTTCATGGCCCATGAACTGTTTCAGGTCCTGTGAACAGTTTCAGGGCCTGTGAACAGTTTCAGGGCGCGTGAATACGATCAGGGCCTGCGAACTGTTTCAGGTCCTGTGAACAGTTTCATGGCCCATGAACTGTTTCAGGTCCTGTGAACAGTTTCATGGCCCGTGAACTGTTTCAGGGCCCGTGAACTGTTTCATGGCCTGCAAACAGTTTCAGGGCCCATGAACACTATCAGGGCCCGTGAACACTGTCAGGGCTCGTGAACAGTTTCAGTGCGCGTGAACACGATCAGGGCCTGCGAACTGTTTCAGGTCCTGCAAACAGTTTCAGGGCCCATGAACACTATCAGGGCCCGTGAACACTGTCAGGGCTCGTGAACAGTTTCAGGGCCTGCGAACAGTTTCAGGGCCCGCGAACAGTTTCAGGGCCTGTGAACACTATCAGGTCTGTGAACAGTTTCAGGGCCTGCAAACACTATCAGGGCCTGTGAACAGTTTCAGGGCCTGTGAACAGTTTCAGGGCCTGCGAACACTATCAGGGCCTGCGAACACTATCAGGGCTTGCCAACACTGTTCATAATTTGCAGTCCTGAGCTTGAGTAAAGAAAGGATTGCTGTTTAGATCATGCCCTTCTCCACCACACGACATCCCAAAGCACTTTACAGATAATGAAATAATTTAGTGGTCACTGGTGTAATGTGGGAAACAGGACAGCCAATTTATGCACAGCAAGATCCCTCATAGAGCAATGTGATAGTGACCCAGATTATTTGGTTTTTTTTAGAGTTGTTGGTTGACGAATAAATATTGGCCCTCACACACAGGATGAACTCCCTGCTCTTCTTCCAATAGTGGCCATGGGATCCTTTATATGCACCTGAGAGGGTCTCAGTTTAATGTCTCATCTCAAAGATGACAACTCTGTTTTGGGTGTGATCTCAGCTGCCTTCACCAGTTTTGAGGGCGGCGAAGAAAGGAATTAGCAAGACAGGGGAGATAAGGAATAGATCAGCACCAGAAATTAAAACATAGGAACAGGAAGTGGCCATTCAGCCCCTTGAACCTGTTCTGCCATTCAATTAAATTAGATCTGTGTCTTAACTCCATCCACCCACCTTGGTTGTGTAACCCTGAAACCCCTTACCCAACAGAAATCTGTCAATTACAGTCTTGAAATTTTCAATTGACACCCCACCCACCCCACCCCCCAAACCTCCCCACCACCAGCCTCAGCAGCTTTCTGGGGGGAGAGAGTTCCAGATTTCCACTCCCCTTTGTGTGAAGAAGTGTTTCCTGACATCACCCCTGAACGGCCCTGGCTCTAATTTTAAGGTTCTGCCCCCTTGTTCTGGACTTCCCCTGACCAGAGGAAATAGTTTCTCTCTATCGACCCGATCGAATCCTTTAATCATCTTAAACCCCCCGATTAGATCAACCCCTTAATCTTCTACACTCGAGGGAATACAAGCCCAGTCTGTGCAAACTGTCCTATTAAATTAACCCTCTAATCCCTGGGATCATTCTGGTGAATCTGTGCTGCACCCTCTCCAGTGACCCCTTGCGATAAAGACCAGTATTCCATGGGCCTTTGTAATTACTTCTTGTAGCTGCCCAATAGCTTTCAGTGATTTCTGTACTGGGAGCTCTAAATCTCTCTGCTCCTCCACAGTTTCTCACCATTTAGAACAATTACATCCTGTATTGATCTCAAACACTGTGAGCAAGTGACTAGGAGAGAGTGTGGATTCTGAAGAGACAGTCCAGGATCTACAGAATGAGTTAGACAAGGTATGTGAGTGAGCAGAACGATGGTGGATGGAATTTAAGGCAGAGAAGTGGAAAGTGCTGCCACAGGAAGGGAAGATAGATGAGCAGATATAGTCCAGGATGAAGCTAAAATAGATCCAGGAGTCTCAGAAAACCCAAAGTAAACCAAGGCAGTAAATCAAATCTAAATGTAAGTTCTGATATACTTCATCTATTTCTATTTTAATAATTGAATGGAATTTGAGATATTGGATTAACACTACCATTAATAGAATTAAACACCCGGGTCCTGTACACAGCAGTTAACATCAACGTGAAGCCAGTTAGACCCTGAGCTGAGGGTAAAGCAGTTCGAACAAACTTACATTCTGATTCACCATTTTGAAGAGTTAAACAGCAGTAAATAGTCTCTCTCCCTCAGAGTTTCACAATAATTCCGGTCTGAAATCGATAAACAATACGGCTTTCTTTATAAAGTCCTCAGCTACTGTATTCTGTGTTCACTGCTCCAATCCTGGATAGTATCTATCTCTGCTGTTTACATTGACAAATCAGCTATTAGTACACCGAGACTTGTTTCAGTTTCAATATCACTCAGCTACAAGCTGTTTCTTGTAAGTGAGTATTCATTTAAACAGGTTCTTGTAAGTGAATATTTGTTTAAACAGCTGATCAATCATTCTCCCCTGCCAACGTTAACACCTATTGATATTCCTGGCCTGCTGGTAGCTCCTCTTGTCTGACAACAGCAACTCCATCTTACAGCTGTGATGAGAAAGAAAACTTGCGTTTATATAGTGCCTTTCACACTGTAAGACTCAGCTGCTGTCACTCTGATCGATTCAGTACTTTTGGGGTAACTTTATCTGGTTTACAGCCCATCTCCCACCTCTGCTGTTACCGGCTGAGTTTATACCTGACCGACTGGTGGTTTTCCAGCTCTGTTGTTCTACAGACTGGTCCCTGATCAGAAATTCACTCTCCTGAACATAGTTACTTATAGCAGAACAGAAGGTTATGTTGACAGGGTGAGATGAAGGAGGGTGGGAGGAGGCTCATGTGGAGTGTAAAGACCAGTATGGAGCAGTTGGGCCGAATGGCCTGTTTCTGTGCTGCAAATTCAATGTAGATGATGATGAAGCTCAGCCGGCAGTAACATTGTTGTTGTGTGACAGAGACCATGAATACTGACTCAAATGAGCAGAGTCTTTTAGTTTCTAGCATCAGGTAATCACGATCACAACACGTTGTGAAACTATTTGTTTCACAAACTTTATTAAAAAGACTGCGGAATACAGAGAGGGTAAAACTAAAGTAAAAAGAATGAATTGGCAGTTTCAGGGCCTGCGAACAGTTTCAGGGCCTGAGAACAGTTTCAGGGCCTGCGAACAGTTTCAGGGCCTGCGAACAGTTTCAGGGCTTGTGAACAGTTTCAGGGCCTGTGAACAGTTTCAGGGCCTGCGAACAGTTTCAGGGCTTGTGAACAGTTTCAGGGCCTGTGAACAGTTTCAGGGCCTGCGAACAGTTTCAAGGCCTGTGTACATTATCAGGGCCAGTTAACAGTTTCAGGGCCTGCGAACACTATCAGGGCCTGCGTACAGTTTCAGGGCCCATGAACAGTTTCAGGGCCCGTGAGCATTTTCAGGGCCCGCGAACAGTTTCAGGGCCCGTGACCACTTTCAGGGCCCGTGACCAGTTTCAGGGCGCGTGAACACGATCAGGGCCTGCGAACTGTTTCAGGTCCTGTGAACAGTTTCATGGCCTGTGAACAGTTTCATGGCCCGTGAACAGTTTCATGGCCCGTGAACAGTTTCAGGGCCCGTGAACAGTTTCAGGTCCTGTGAACAGTTTCATGGCCCGTGAACTGTTTCAGGGCCCGTGAACTGTTTCATGGCCTGCAAACAGTTTCAGGGCCCATGAACACTGTCAGGGCTCGTGAACAGTTTCAGGGCCTGCGAACACTTTCAGGTCCTGTGAACAGTTTCATGGCCCGTGAACAGTTTCAGGGCCCGTGAACTGTTTCAGGGCCCGTGAACTGTTTCATGGCCTGCAAACAGTTTCAGGGCCCATGAACACTGTCAGGGCTCGTGAACAGTTTCAGGGCCTGCGAACTGTTTCAGGTCCTGCGAACACTATCAGGGCCTGCGTACAGTTTCAGGGCCCGTGAACAGTTTCAGGGCCCGTGAACAGTTTCAGGGCCTGCGAACACTATCAGGGCCTGCGAACTGTTTCAGGTCCTGCGAACACTATCAGAGCCTGCGAACACTATCAGGGCCTGCGTACAGTTTCAGGGCCCGTGAACAGTTTCAGGGCCCGTGAACAGTTTCAGGGCCCGTGAACAGTTTCAGGGCCTGCGAACACTATCAGGGCCTGCGAACTGTTTCAGGTCCTGTGAACAGTTTCATGGCCCGTGAACAGTTTCAGGGCCCGTGAACAGTTTCAGGGCCCGTGAACAGTTTCAGGGCCCGTGAACACTATCAGGGCCCGGGATCAGTTTCAGGACCTGCAAACTGTTTCAGGTCCTGCGAACACTATCAGAGCCTGCGAACACTATCAGGGCCTGCGAACAGTTTCAGGGCCTGTGAACACTATCAGGGCCTGCGTACAGTTTCAGGGCCCGTGAACAGTTTCAGGGCCTGCGAACAGTTTCAGGGCCTGCGAACACTATCAGGGCCTGCGAACAGTTTCAGGGCCTGCGAACACTATCAGGGCCTGCGAACACTATCAGGGCCTGCGTACAGTTTCAGGGCCCGTGAACAGTTTCAGGGCCCGTGAACAGTTTCAGGGCCTGCGAACACTATCAGAGCCTGCGAACACTATCAGGGCCTGCGTACAGTTTCATGGCCCGTGAACTGTTTCAGGGCCCGTGAACAGTTTCAGGGCCCGTGAACAGTTTCAGGGCCCGTGAACACTATCAGGGCCCGGGATCAGTTTCAGGACCTGCAAACTGTTTCAGGTCCTGCGAACACTATCAGAGCCTGCGAACACTATCAGGGCCTGCGAACAGTTTCAGGGCCTGTGAACACTATCAGAGCCTGCGAACAGTTTCAGGGCCTGCGAACACTATCAGAGCCTGCGAACACTATCAGGGCCTGCGAACAGTTTCAGCGCCTGTGAACAGTGTCAGGGCCTGCGAACACTATCAGGGCCTGTTAACAGTTTCAGGGCCCGTGAACAGTTTCAGGACTTGTGAACTGTTTCAGGGCCTGTGCACACTATCAGGGCCCGTTAACAGTTTCCGGGCCCGTTAACAGTTTCAGGGCCTGTGAACAGTTTCAGGGCCTGCGAACAGTTTCAGGGCCTGCCAACAGTTTCAGGGCCTGCGAACACTATCAGGGCCCGCAAACAGTTTAAAGGCCTGCGAACAGTTTCAGGGCCTGTGAACACTGTCAGAGCCTGCGAACAGTTTCAGGGCCTGCGAACACTATCAGAGCCTGCGAACACTATCAGGGCCTGCGAACAGTTTCAGGGCTTGTGAACACTATCAGGGCCTGCAAACAGTTTCAGGGCCTGTGAACACTATCAGGGCCTGCGAACAGTTTCAGGGCCTGTGAACACTATCAGGGCCCGTTAACAGTTTCCGGGCCCGTTAACAGTTTCAGGGCCCGTTAACAGTTTCAGGGCTAGTGAACAGTTTCAGGGCCTGCGAACAGTTTCAGGGCCCGTGAACACTATCAGGGCCCAGGATCAGTTTCAGGACCTGCAAACTGTTTCCGGTCCTGCGAACAGTTTCAGGGCCCGTGAGCATTTTCAGGGCCCATGACCAGTTTCAGGGCCCATGAACACTGTCAGGGCTCGTGAACAGTTTCAGGGCCCGCGAACAGTTTCAGGGCCCGTGACCACTTTCAGGGCCCATGACCAGTTTCAGGGCGCGTGAACACGTTCAGGGCCTGCGAACTGTTTCAGGTCCTGTGAACAGTTTCATGGCCTGTGAACAGTTTCAGGGCCCGTGAACAGTTTCAGGGCCTGTGAACTGTTTCAGGGCCCGTGAACTGTTTCATGGCCTGCAAACAGTTTCAGGGCCCATGAACACTATCAGGGCCCGTTAACAGTTTCCGGGCCCGTTAACAGTTTCAGGGCCCGTTAACAGTTTCAGGGCTAGTGAACAGTTTCAGGGCCTGCGAACTGTTTCAGGTCCTGTGAACAGTTTCATGGCCTGTGAACAGTTTCAGGGCCCGTGAACAGTTTCAGGGCCTGTGAACTGTTTCAGGGCCCGTGAACTGTTTCATGGCCTGCAAACAGTTTCAGGGCCCATGAACACTGTCAGGGCTCGTGAACAGTTTCAGGGCGCGTGAACAGTTTCAGGGCCCATGAACACTATCAGGGCCCGTGAACACTGTCAGGGCTCGTGAACAGTTTCAGGGCGCGTGAACACGATCAGGGCCTGCGAACTGTTTCAGGTCCTGTGAACAGTTTCATGGCCCGTGAACTGTTTCAGGGCCCGTGAACTGTTTCATGGCCTGCAAACAGTTTCAGGGCCCATGAACACTATCAGGGCCCATGAACAGCTGTGACGGCTCGTGAACAGTTTCAGGGCCCATGAACACTGTCAGGGCTCGTGAACAGTTTCAGGGCCCGTTAACAGTTTCAGGGCCTGTGAACAGTTTCAGGGCGCGTGAATACGATCAGGGCCTGTGAACTGTTTCAGGTCCTGTGAACAGTTTCATGGCCCATGAACTGTTTCAGGTCCTGTGAACAGTTTCATGGCCCGTGAACTGTTTCAGGGCCCGTGAACTGTTTCATGGCCTGCAAACAGTTTCATGGCCCATGAACACTATCAGGGCCCGTGAACACTGTCAGGGCTCGTGAACAGTTTCAGGGCGCGTGAACACGATCAGGGCCTGCGAACTGTTTCAGGTCCTGCAAACAGTTTCAGGGCCCATGAACACTATCAGGGCCCGTGAACACTGTCAGGGCTCGTGAACAGTTTCAGGGCCTGCGAACAGTTTCAGGGCCCGCGAACAGTTTCAGGGCCTGTGAACACTATCAGGTCTGTGAACAGTTTCAGGGCCTGCAAACACTATCAGGGCCTGTGAACAGTTTCAGGGCCTGCGAACAGTTTCAGGGCCTGCGAACACTATCAGAGCCTGCGAACACTATCAGGGCCTGCGAACACTATCAGGGCTTGCCAACACTATCAGGGCCTGCGAACAGTTTCAGGGCCTGCGAACAGTTTCAGGGCCTGTGTACACTATCAGGGCCCGTTAACAGTTTCAGGGCTTGCGAACACTATCAGGGCCTGCGTACAGTTTCAGGGGATGTGAACACGATCAGGGCCCACGAACAGTTTCAGGGCCTGAGAACAGTTTCAGGGCCTGCGAACAGTTTCAGGGCTTGTGAACAGTTTCAGGGCCTGTGAACAGTTTCAGGGCTTGTGAACAGTTTCAGGGCCTGTGAACAGTTTCAGGGCTTGTGAACAGTTTCAGGGCCTGCGAACAGTTTCAGGGCCTGTGTACACTATCAGGGCTTGTGAACAGTTTCAGGGCCTGCGAACACTATCAGGGCCTGCGTACAGTTTCAGGGCCCGTGAACAGTTTCAGGGCCTGCGAACAGTTTCAGGGCTTGTGAACAGTTTCAGGGCTTGTGAACAGTTTCAGGGCCTGTGAACAGTTTCAGGGCTTGTGAACAGTTTCAGGGCCTGCGAACAGTTTCTGGGCCTGTGTACACTATCAGGGCCCGTGAACAGTTTCAGGGCCTGCGAACACTATCAGGGCCTGCGTACAGTTTCAGGGGATGTGAACACTATCAGGGCCCACGAACAGTTTAAGGGCCTGAGAACAGTTTCAGGGCTTGTGAACAGTTTCAGGGCCTGTGAACAGTTTCAGGGCTTGTGAACAGTTTCAGGGCCTGTGAACAGTTTCAGGGCTTGCGAACACTATCAGGGCCTGCGTACATTTTCAGGGGATGTGAACACTATCAGGGCCCACGAACAGTTTCAGGACCCACGAACAGTTTAAGGGCCTGCGAACAGTTTCAGGGCTGGTGAACACTATCTGGGCCTGCGAACAGTTTCAGGGCCTGTGTACACTATCAGGGCCCGTTAACAGTTTCAGGCCTGCGAACACTATCAGGGCCTGCGTACAGTTTCAGGGGCTGTGAACACTATCAGGGCCCACGAACAGTTTCAGGGCCTGCGAACACTATCAGGGCCTGCTTACAGTTTCAGGGCCTGCGAACAGTTTCAGGCCTGCGAACACTATCAGGGCCTGCGTACAGTTTCAGGGCCTGCGAACAGTTTCAGGCCTGCGAACACTATCAGGGCCCACGAACAGTTTCAGGGCCTGCGAACACTATCAGGGCCTGCTTACAGTTTCAGGGCCTGCTTACAGTTTCAGGGCCTGTGAACAGTTTCTTCGAAAACTGAATGTTCCCTACATTACATCAATATCTATACCTGACAACTACTTCATTGGCTGTGAAGGGTTTGGGGATGTCCTGAGGTGGAAGATGCTATAGAAATATAGTCTTTCTTTTCCTTAATGGCGATTGTTTCTTTACATTCTTTAATTTAATGAATGATTGCAAAGAATGTACATTTAAAGAGATTCATCAGAGTAACTGAGTTTGTGCACCATTTGAATACACACAGATAATCATGAAGAAGAAGGATTTCTCAGATGACTCAAAGCAGCCAAGACTCCAGCAACAGCAACAGCAACTGCACCACCAGGGACAGTAGCAACAGCAGCAATAACAGCAGCCACAAGCGCAGCAACAGTGACTTCCTTCACCTGTGGAAAGAGATTGTATCACTTAGAGATCGAAACAGAGACGACAAGTGAAGATGTTTTAAGTGACTCTGGGATTCCAGCTGTATATAATCTGCTGCATCATTGATTGCATAACCCCGAGTGACCTCCCCAATCTGTCTCTTCAATGAAATATGTGCCTCTGTCTCTATTCCATAGATTAACCAGGAAATCTCGGTGTCACCTCTCCACACCACCACCCACCCCCCCCCCCAACCCCCAACTACTGTTCTCCAATTCTCTCACTGCCAAACAGATCGAATGCTTAGAATGCTGCCATTGACTGCCGCGACTCCCCAGCACTACACCTTGTATCAAGGTGTCTCAGATACATGGAAAGATAACCGTTGTTTGGTACAGAGGCAGATTAGATCCTCCAGTCTGGAATACCAAGTTCAAAGGAAGATGGTTGTGGTTGTTGGAGGCCAGACATCAAAGCCCAGTGGTAAGTAACATTTGCACTACACAAGTGCCAGGCAATGGCCCTTTCCAACAAGAGAGAATCTAACCATCTCCCCTTGATATTCAACGGAATTACCATCGCTGAATCCCCCACTACCAACATCTTGGGGGTTACCTTTGACCAAAAAACTTAATTGGATCAGTCATACTGTGGCTACAAGAGCAGGTCAGAGGCTGGGAATCCTGAGGCAAGTAACTCACCTCCTGACTCCCCAAAGCCTGTCCACCATCTACAAGGCACAAGTCAGGAGTGTGATGGAATACTCTCCACTTGTCTGGATGGGTGCAGCTCCAACAACACTGGAGAAGCTCAACACCATCCAGGACAAATCAGCCCGCTTGATTGGCACCCCATCCACAAACATTCACTCCCTCTATCACCGACGCACAGTGGCAGCAGTGTGTACCATCTACAAGATGCACTGCAGCAACTCACCAAGGCTCCTTCAACAGCACATAGAAGGACAAGGACAGCAGATGCATGGGAACATCACCACCTGCAAGTTCCCCTCCAAGTCACACACCATCCTGACTTTGAACTATATCACCGTTCCTTCACTGTCGCTGGCTCAAAATCCTGGAACTCCCTTCCTAACAGCACTGTGGGTCTACCTACATCCTACAGATTGTAGCAGTTCAAAAAGGCAGCTCACCACCAATGTAAGGGAAATTAGGGATGGGCAACATCAGCTGTCCTTGCCAGTGACACTCACATCCCATGAAAGAATTAAAAGAAAATTGCCTGTAGATTACGGAATCTACTCATTTGATATGATGCTTTTATATCTTATCGAAGCTCATTGACAAAGTGTTCAAACACAGTCTATCCCACTGTCCAGCTCTCTCGCCATTCCCTTCAATGTCCCACCCGGTTTCCTCCCACCGTCTCATTCGCTCCCCATATGCCAATTACCACCCACTTTAACCCCTCTCACTCCCCACTCCCTTTAATATCCCACCCATTCTAATCCCACTCTCCAGCTCTCTCCCTGTGCCCTTTAATATTTCACCCCCTCGAGTCACATCCTTGTGCTCACTCTGCCTAACACAGGGAAAGAAGAATAGATAAGAGGTCCCATTCCTACTTTTGACACAGGCTATCACATAATTATTTCATAATGAGAGCTATATTTAAGATTTAAACCAATTTGTGTGGGTCAAATTCAGCAGTATTTTAAAAAAACATCTGTAACCTGGTTACTCTATACAGCTCTTCGTCCCACCCTCACAACTGCCCCCAACCCTGTCCTCAGCACCCCACCATCACATAGAGACGCTTCGGAATGTTTATATTGTTCATAATTTGCAGTCCTGAGCTTGAGTAAAGAAAGGATTGCTGTTTAGATCATGCCCTTCTCCACCACACGACATCCCAAAGCACTTTACAGATAATGAAATAATTTAGTGGTCACTGGTGTAATGTGGGAAACAGGACAGCCAATTTATGCACAGCAAGATCCCTCATAGAGCAATGTGATAGTGACCCAGATTATTTGGTTTTTTTTAGAGTTGTTGGTTGACGAATAAATATTGGCCCTCACACACAGGATGAACTCCCTGCTCTTCTTCCAATAGTGGCCATGGGATCCTTTATATGCACCTGAGAGGGTCTCAGTTTAATGTCTCATCTCAAAGATGACAACTCTGTTTTGGGTGTGATCTCAGCTGCCTTCACCAGTTTTGAGGGCGGCGAAGAAAGGAATTAGCAAGACAGGGGAGATAAGGAATAGATCAGCACCAGAAATTAAAACATAGGAACAGGAAGTGGCCATTCAGCCCCTTGAACCTGTTCTGCCATTCAATTAAATTAGATCTGTGTCTTAACTCCATCCACCCACCTTGGTTGTGTAACCCTGAAACCCCTTACCCAACAGAAATCTGTCAATTACAGTCTTGAAATTTTCAATTGACACCCCACCCACCCCACCCCCCAAACCTCCCCACCACCAGCCTCAGCAGCTTTCTGGGGGGAGAGAGTTCCAGATTTCCACTCCCCTTTGTGTGAAGAAGTGTTTCCTGACATCACCCCTGAACGGCCCTGGCTCTAATTTTAAGGTTCTGCCCCCTTGTTCTGGACTTCCCCTGACCAGAGGAAATAGTTTCTCTCTATCGACCCGATCGAATCCTTTAATCATCTTAAACCCCCCGATTAGATCAACCCCTTAATCTTCTACACTCGAGGGAATACAAGCCCAGTCTGTGCAAACTGTCCTATTAAATTAACCCTCTAATCCCTGGGATCATTCTGGTGAATCTGTGCTGCACCCTCTCCAGTGACCCCTTGCGATAAAGACCAGTATTCCATGGGCCTTTGTAATTACTTCTTGTAGCTGCCCAATAGCTTTCAGTGATTTCTGTACTGGGAGCTCTAAATCTCTCTGCTCCTCCACAGTTTCTCACCATTTAGAACAATTACATCCTGTATTGATCTCAAACACTGTGAGCAAGTGACTAGGAGAGAGTGTGGATTCTGAAGAGACAGTCCAGGATCTACAGAATGAGTTAGACAAGGTATGTGAGTGAGCAGAACGATGGTGGATGGAATTTAAGGCAGAGAAGTGGAAAGTGCTGCCACAGGAAGGGAAGATAGATGAGCAGATATAGTCCAGGATGAAGCTAAAATAGATCCAGGAGTCTCAGAAAACCCAAAGTAAACCAAGGCAGTAAATCAAATCTAAATGTAAGTTCTGATATACTTCATCTATTTCTATTTTAATAATTGAATGGAATTTGAGATATTGGATTAACACTACCATTAATAGAATTAAACACCCGGGTCCTGTACACAGCAGTTAACATCAACGTGAAGCCAGTTAGACCCTGAGCTGAGGGTAAAGCAGTTCGAACAAACTTACATTCTGATTCACCATTTTGAAGAGTTAAACAGCAGTAAATAGTCTCTCTCCCTCAGAGTTTCACAATAATTCCGGTCTGAAATCGATAAACAATACGGCTTTCTTTATAAAGTCCTCAGCTACTGTATTCTGTGTTCACTGCTCCAATCCTGGATAGTATCTATCTCTGCTGTTTACATTGACAAATCAGCTATTAGTACACCGAGACTTGTTTCAGTTTCAATATCACTCAGCTACAAGCTGTTTCTTGTAAGTGAGTATTCATTTAAACAGGTTCTTGTAAGTGAATATTTGTTTAAACAGCTGATCAATCATTCTCCCCTGCCAACGTTAACACCTATTGATATTCCTGGCCTGCTGGTAGCTCCTCTTGTCTGACAACAGCAACTCCATCTTACAGCTGTGATGAGAAAGAAAACTTGCGTTTATATAGTGCCTTTCACACTGTAAGACTCAGCTGCTGTCACTCTGATCGATTCAGTACTTTTGGGGTAACTTTATCTGGTTTACAGCCCATCTCCCACCTCTGCTGTTACCGGCTGAGTTTATACCTGACCGACTGGTGGTTTTCCAGCTCTGTTGTTCTACAGACTGGTCCCTGATCAGAAATTCACTCTCCTGAACATAGTTACTTATAGCAGAACAGAAGGTTATGTTGACAGGGTGAGATGAAGGAGGGTGGGAGGAGGCTCATGTGGAGTGTAAAGACCAGTATGGAGCAGTTGGGCCGAATGGCCTGTTTCTGTGCTGCAAATTCAATGTAGATGATGATGAAGCTCAGCCGGCAGTAACATTGTTGTTGTGTGACAGAGACCATGAATACTGACTCAAATGAGCAGAGTCTTTTAGTTTCTAGCATCAGGTAATCACGATCACAACACGTTGTGAAACTATTTGTTTCACAAACTTTATTAAAAAGACTGCGGAATACAGAGAGGGTAAAACTAAAGTAAAAAGAATGAATTGGCAGTTTCAGGGCCTGCGAACAGTTTCAGGGCCTGAGAACAGTTTCAGGGCCTGCGAACAGTTTCAGGGCCTGCGAACAGTTTCAGGGCTTGTGAACAGTTTCAGGGCCTGTGAACAGTTTCAGGGCCTGCGAACAGTTTCAAGGCCTGTGTACATTATCAGGGCCAGTTAACAGTTTCAGGGCCTGCGAACACTATCAGGGCCTGCGTACAGTTTCAGGGCCCATGAACAGTTTCAGGGCCCGTGAGCATTTTCAGGGCCCGCGAACAGTTTCAGGGCCCGTGACCACTTTCAGGGCCCGTGACCAGTTTCAGGGCGCGTGAACACGATCAGGGCCTGCGAACTGTTTCAGGTCCTGTGAACAGTTTCATGGCCTGTGAACAGTTTCATGGCCCGTGAACAGTTTCAGGGCCCGTGAACAGTTTCAGGTCCTGTGAACAGTTTCATGGCCCGTGAACTGTTTCAGGGCCCGTGAACTGTTTCATGGCCTGCAAACAGTTTCAGGGCCCATGAACACTGTCAGGGCTCGTGAACATTTTCAGGGCCTGCAAACTGTTTCAGGGCCTGCGAACTGTTTCAGGTCCTGCGAACTGTTTCAGGTCCTGTGAACAGTTTCATGGCCCGTGAACTGTTTCAGGGCCCGTGAACTGTTTCATGGCCTGCAAACAGTTTCAGGGCCCATGAACACTGTCAGGGCTCGTGAACAGTTTCAGGGCCTGCGAACTGTTTCAGGTCCTGTGAACAGTTTCATGGCCCGTGAACTGTTTCAGGGCCCGTGAACTGTTTCATGGCCTGCAAACAGTTTCAGGGCCCATGAACACTGTCAGGGCTCGTGAACAGTTTCAGGGCCTGCGAACAGTTTCAGGTCCTGTGAACAGTTTCATGGCCCGTGAACAGTTTCAGGTCCTGTGAACAGTTTCAGGTCCTGTGAACAGTTTCATGGCCCGTGAACAGTTTCAGGTCCTGCGAACAGTTTCAGGTCCTGTGAACAGTTTCATGGCCCGTGAACAGTTTCAGGTCCTGTGAACAGTTTCAGGGCCCGTGAACAGTTTCAGGGCCTGTGAACTGTTTCAGGGCCCGTGAACTGTTTCATGGCCTGCAAACAGTTTCAGGGCCCATGAACACTATCAGGGCCCATGAACAGCTGTGACGGCTCGTGAACAGTTTCAGGGCCCATGAACACTGTCAGGGCTCGTGAACAGTTTCAGGGCTCGTGAACAGTTTCAGGGCCCGTTAACAGTTTCAGGGCCTGTGAACAGTTTCAGGGCGCGTGAATACGATCAGGGCCTGTGAACTGTTTCAGGTCCTGTGAACAGTTTCATGGCCCATGAACTGTTTCAGGTCCTGTGAACAGTTTCATGGCCCGTGAACTGTTTCAGGGCCCGTGAACTGTTTCATGGCCTGCAAACAGTTTCATGGCCCATGAACACTATCAGGGCCCGTGAACACTGTCAGGGCTCGTGAACAGTTTCAGGGCGCGTGAACACGATCAGGGCCTGCGAACTGTTTCAGGTCCTGCAAACAGTTTCAGGGCCCATGAACACTATCAGGGCCCGTGAACACTGTCAGGGCTCGTGAACAGTTTCAGGGCCTGCGAACAGTTTCAGGGCCCGCGAACAGTTTCAGGGCCTGTGAACACTATCAGGTCTGTGAACAGTTTCAGGGCCTGCAAACACTATCAGGGCCTGTGAACAGTTTCAGGGCCTGCGAACAGTTTCAGGGCCTGCGAACACTATCAGAGCCTGCGAACACTATCAGGGCCTGCGAACACTATCAGGGCTTGCCAACACTATCAGGGCCTGCGAACAGTTTCAGGGCCTGCGAACAGTTTCAGGGCCTGTGTACACTATCAGGGCCCGTTAACAGTTTCAGGGCTTGCGAACACTATCAGGGCCTGCGTACAGTTTCAGGGGATGTGAACACGATCAGGGCCCACGAACAGTTTCAGGGCCTGAGAACAGTTTCAGGGCCTGCGAACAGTTTCAGGGCTTGTGAACAGTTTCAGGGCCTGTGAACAGTTTCAGGGCTTGTGAACAGTTTCAGGGCCTGTGAACAGTTTCAGGGCTTGTGAACAGTTTCAGGGCCTGCGAACAGTTTCAGGGCCTGTGTACACTATCAGGGCTTGTGAACAGTTTCAGGGCCTGCGAACACTATCAGGGCCTGCGTACAGTTTCAGGGCCCGTGAACAGTTTCAGGGCCTGCGAACAGTTTCAGGGCTTGTGAACAGTTTCAGGGCTTGTGAACAGTTTCAGGGCCTGTGAACAGTTTCAGGGCTTGTGAACAGTTTCAGGGCCTGCGAACAGTTTCTGGGCCTGTGTACACTATCAGGGCCCGTGAACAGTTTCAGGGCCTGCGAACACTATCAGGGCCTGCGTACAGTTTCAGGGGATGTGAACACTATCAGGGCCCACGAACAGTTTAAGGGCCTGAGAACAGTTTCAGGGCTTGTGAACAGTTTCAGGGCCTGTGAACAGTTTCAGGGCTTGTGAACAGTTTCAGGGCCTGTGAACAGTTTCAGGGCTTGCGAACACTATCAGGGCCTGCGTACATTTTCAGGGGATGTGAACACTATCAGGGCCCACGAACAGTTTCAGGACCCACGAACAGTTTAAGGGCCTGCGAACAGTTTCAGGGCTGGTGAACACTATCTGGGCCTGCGAACAGTTTCAGGGCCTGTGTACACTATCAGGGCCCGTTAACAGTTTCAGGCCTGCGAACACTATCAGGGCCTGCGTACAGTTTCAGGGGCTGTGAACACTATCAGGGCCCACGAACAGTTTCAGGGCCTGCGAACACTATCAGGGCCTGCTTACAGTTTCAGGGCCTGCGAACAGTTTCAGGCCTGCGAACACTATCAGGGCCTGCGTACAGTTTCAGGGCCTGCGAACAGTTTCAGGCCTGCGAACACTATCAGGGCCCACGAACAGTTTCAGGGCCTGCGAACACTATCAGGGCCTGCTTACAGTTTCAGGGCCTGCTTACAGTTTCAGGGCCTGTGAACAGTTTCTTCGAAAACTGAATGTTCCCTACATTACATCAATATCTATACCTGACAACTACTTCATTGGCTGTGAAGGGTTTGGGGATGTCCTGAGGTGGAAGATGCTATAGAAATATAGTCTTTCTTTTCCTTAATGGCGATTGTTTCTTTACATTCTTTAATTTAATGAATGATTGCAAAGAATGTACATTTAAAGAGATTCATCAGAGTAACTGAGTTTGTGCACCATTTGAATACACACAGATAATCATGAAGAAGAAGGATTTCTCAGATGACTCAAAGCAGCCAAGACTCCAGCAACAGCAACAGCAACTGCACCACCAGGGACAGTAGCAACAGCAGCAATAACAGCAGCCACAAGCGCAGCAACAGTGACTTCCTTCACCTGTGGAAAGAGATTGTATCACTTAGAGATCGAAACAGAGACGACAAGTGAAGATGTTTTAAGTGACTCTGGGATTCCAGCTGTATATAATCTGCTGCATCATTGATTGCATAACCCCGAGTGACCTCCCCAATCTGTCTCTTCAATGAAATATGTGCCTCTGTCTCTATTCCATAGATTAACCAGGAAATCTCGGTGTCACCTCTCCACACCACCACCCCCCACCCCCCCCCCCAACCCCCAACTACTGTTCTCCAATTCTCTCACTGCCAAACAGATCGAATGCTTAGAATGCTGCCATTGACTGCCGCGACTCCCCAGCACTACACCTTGTATCAAGGTGTCTCAGATACATGGAAAGATAACCGTTGTTTGGTACAGAGGCAGATTAGATCCTCCAGTCTGGAATACCAAGTTCAAAGGAAGATGGTTGTGGTTGTTGGAGGCCAGACATCAAAGCCCAGTGGTAAGTAACATTTGCACTACACAAGTGCCAGGCAATGGCCCTTTCCAACAAGAGAGAATCTAACCATCTCCCCTTGATATTCAACGGAATTACCATCGCTGAATCCCCCACTACCAACATCTTGGGGGTTACCTTTGACCAAAAAACTTAATTGGATCAGTCATACTGTGGCTACAAGAGCAGGTCAGAGGCTGGGAATCCTGAGGCAAGTAACTCACCTCCTGACTCCCCAAAGCCTGTCCACCATCTACAAGGCACAAGTCAGGAGTGTGATGGAATACTCTCCACTTGTCTGGATGGGTGCAGCTCCAACAACACTGGAGAAGCTCAACACCATCCAGGACAAATCAGCCCGCTTGATTGGCACCCCATCCACAAACATTCACTCCCTCTATCACCGACGCACAGTGGCAGCAGTGTGTACCATCTACAAGATGCACTGCAGCAACTCACCAAGGCTCCTTCAACAGCACATAGAAGGACAAGGACAGCAGATGCATGGGAACATCACCACCTGCAAGTTCCCCTCCAAGTCACACACCATCCTGACTTTGAACTATATCACCGTTCCTTCACTGTCGCTGGCTCAAAATCCTGGAACTCCCTTCCTAACAGCACTGTGGGTCTACCTACATCCTACAGATTGTAGCAGTTCAAAAAGGCAGCTCACCACCAATGTAAGGGAAATTAGGGATGGGCAACATCAGCTGTCCTTGCCAGTGACACTCACATCCCATGAAAGAATTAAAAGAAAATTGCCTGTAGATTACGGAATCTACTCATTTGATATGATGCTTTTATATCTTATCGAAGCTCATTGACAAAGTGTTCAAACACAGTCTATCCCACTGTCCAGCTCTCTCGCCATTCCCTTCAATGTCCCACCCGGTTTCCTCCCACCGTCTCATTCGCTCCCCATATGCCAATTACCACCCACTTTAACCCCTCTCACTCCCCACTCCCTTTAATATCCCACCCATTCTAATCCCACTCTCCAGCTCTCTCCCTGTGCCCTTTAATATTTCACCCCCTCGAGTCACATCCTTGTGCTCACTCTGCCTAACACAGGGAAAGAAGAATAGATAAGAGGTCCCATTCCTACTTTTGACACAGGCTATCACATAATTATTTCATAATGAGAGCTATATTTAAGATTTAAACCAATTTGTGTGGGTCAAATTCAGCAGTATTTTAAAAAAACATCTGTAACCTGGTTACTCTATACAGCTCTTCGTCCCACCCTCACAACTGCCCCCAACCCTGTCCTCAGCACCCCACCATCACATAGAGACGCTTCGGAATGTTTATATTGTTCATAATTTGCAGTCCTGAGCTTGAGTAAAGAAAGGATTGCTGTTTAGATCATGCCCTTCTCCACCACACGACATCCCAAAGCACTTTACAGATAATGAAATAATTTAGTGGTCACTGGTGTAATGTGGGAAACAGGACAGCCAATTTATGCACAGCAAGATCCCTCATAGAGCAATGTGATAGTGACCCAGATTATTTGGTTTTTTTTAGAGTTGTTGGTTGACGAATAAATATTGGCCCTCACACACAGGATGAACTCCCTGCTCTTCTTCCAATAGTGGCCATGGGATCCTTTATATGCACCTGAGAGGGTCTCAGTTTAATGTCTCATCTCAAAGATGACAACTCTGTTTTGGGTGTGATCTCAGCTGCCTTCACCAGTTTTGAGGGCGGCGAAGAAAGGAATTAGCAAGACAGGGGAGATAAGGAATAGATCAGCACCAGAAATTAAAACATAGGAACAGGAAGTGGCCATTCAGCCCCTTGAACCTGTTCTGCCATTCAATTAAATTAGATCTGTGTCTTAACTCCATCCACCCACCTTGGTTGTGTAACCCTGAAACCCCTTACCCAACAGAAATCTGTCAATTACAGTCTTGAAATTTTCAATTGACACCCCACCCACCCCACCCCCCAAACCTCCCCACCACCAGCCTCAGCAGCTTTCTGGGGGGAGAGAGTTCCAGATTTCCACTCCCCTTTGTGTGAAGAAGTGTTTCCTGACATCACCCCTGAACGGCCCTGGCTCTAATTTTAAGGTTCTGCCCCCTTGTTCTGGACTTCCCCTGACCAGAGGAAATAGTTTCTCTCTATCGACCCGATCGAATCCTTTAATCATCTTAAACCCCCCGATTAGATCAACCCCTTAATCTTCTACACTCGAGGGAATACAAGCCCAGTCTGTGCAAACTGTCCTATTAAATTAACCCTCTAATCCCTGGGATCATTCTGGTGAATCTGTGCTGCACCCTCTCCAGTGACCCCTTGCGATAAAGACCAGTATTCCATGGGCCTTTGTAATTACTTCTTGTAGCTGCCCAATAGCTTTCAGTGATTTCTGTACTGGGAGCTCTAAATCTCTCTGCTCCTCCACAGTTTCTCACCATTTAGAACAATTACATCCTGTATTGATCTCAAACACTGTGAGCAAGTGACTAGGAGAGAGTGTGGATTCTGAAGAGACAGTCCAGGATCTACAGAATGAGTTAGACGAGGTATGTGAGTGAGCAGAACGATGGTGGATGGAATTTAAGGCAGAGAAGTGGAAAGTGCTGCCACAGGAAGGGAAGATAGATGAGCAGATATAGTCCAGGATGAAGCTAAAATAGATCCAGGAGTCTCAGAAAACCCAAAGTAAACCAAGGCAGTAAATCAAATCTAAATGTAAGTTCTGATATACTTCATCTATTTCTATTTTAATAATTGAATGGAATTTGAGATATTGGATTAACACTACCATTAATAGAATTAAACACCCGGGTCCTGTACACAGCAGTTAACATCAACGTGAAGCCAGTTAGACCCTGAGCTGAGGGTAAAGCAGTTCGAACAAACTTACATTCTGATTCACCATTTTGAAGAGTTAAACAGCAGTAAATAGTCTCTCTCCCTCAGAGTTTCACAATAATTCCGGTCTGAAATCGATAAACAATACGGCTTTCTTTATAAAGTCCTCAGCTACTGTATTCTGTGTTCACTGCTCCAATCCTGGATAGTATCTATCTCTGCTGTTTACATTGACAAATCAGCTATTAGTACACCGAGACTTGTTTCAGTTTCAATATCACTCAGCTACAAGCTGTTTCTTGTAAGTGAGTATTCATTTAAACAGGTTCTTGTAAGTGAATATTTGTTTAAACAGCTGATCAATCATTCTCCCCTGCCAACGTTAACACCTATTGATATTCCTGGCCTGCTGGTAGCTCCTCTTGTCTGACAACAGCAACTCCATCTTACAGCTGTGATGAGAAAGAAAACTTGCGTTTATATAGTGCCTTTCACACTGTAAGACTCAGCTGCTGTCACTCTGATCGATTCAGTACTTTTGGGGTAACTTTATCTGGTTTACAGCCCATCTCCCACCTCTGCTGTTACCGGCTGAGTTTATACCTGACCGACTGGTGGTTTTCCAGCTCTGTTGTTCTACAGACTGGTCCCTGATCAGAAATTCACTCTCCTGAACATAGTTACTTATAGCAGAACAGAAGGTTATGTTGACAGGGTGAGATGAAGGAGGGTGGGAGGAGGCTCATGTGGAGTGTAAAGACCAGTATGGAGCAGTTGGGCCGAATGGCCTGTTTCTGTGCTGCAAATTCAATGTAGATGATGATGAAGCTCAGCCGGCAGTAACATTGTTGTTGTGTGACAGAGACCATGAATACTGACTCAAATGAGCAGAGTCTTTTAGTTTCTAGCATCAGGTAATCACGATCACAACACGTTGTGAAACTATTTGTTTCACAAACTTTATTAAAAAGACTGCGGAATACAGAGAGGGTAAAACTAAAGTAAAAAGAATGAATTGGCAGTTTCAGGGCCTGCGAACAGTTTCAGGGCCTGAGAACAGTTTCAGGGCCTGCGAACAGTTTCAGGGCCTGCGAACAGTTTCAGGGCTTGTGAACAGTTTCAGGGCCTGTGAACAGTTTCAGGGCCTGCGAACAGTTTCAGGGCTTGTGAACAGTTTCAGGGCCTGTGAACAGTTTCAGGGCCTGCGAACAGTTTCAAGGCCTGTGTACATTATCAGGGCCAGTTAACAGTTTCAGGGCCTGCGAACACTATCAGGGCCTGCGTACAGTTTCAGGGCCCATGAACAGTTTCAGGGCCCGTGAGCATTTTCAGGGCCCGCGAACAGTTTCAGGGCCCGTGACCACTTTCAGGGCCCGTGACCAGTTTCAGGGCGCGTGAACACGATCAGGGCCTGCGAACTGTTTCAGGTCCTGTGAACAGTTTCATGGCCTGTGAACAGTTTCAGGGCCCGTGAACAGTTTCAGGTCCTGTGAACAGTTTCATGGCCCGTGAACTGTTTCAGGGCCCGTGAACTGTTTCATGGCCTGCAAACAGTTTCAGGGCCCATGAACACTGTCAGGGCTCGTGAACAGTTTCAGGGCGCGTGAACAGTTTCAGGGCCTGCGAACTGTTTCAGGGCCTGTGAACAGTTTCATGGCCTGTGAACAGTTTCATGGCCCGTGAACAGTTTCAGGGCCCGTGAACAGTTTCAGGTCCTGTGAACAGTTTCATGGCCCGTGAACTGTTTCAGGGCCCGTGAACTGTTTCATGGCCTGCAAACAGTTTCAGGGCCCATGAACACTGTCAGGGCTCGTGAACAGTTTCAGGGCCTGCGAACTGTTTCAGGTCCTGTGAACAGTTTCATGGCCCGTGAACAGTTTCATGGCTCGTGAACAGTTTCAGGGTCTGCGAACTGTTTCAGGTCCTGTGAACAGTTTCATGGCCCGTGAACTGTTTCAGGGCCCGTGAACTGTTTCAGGGCCCGTTAACAGTTTCAGGGCCTGCGAACACTATCAGGGCCTGCGTACAGTTTCAGGGCCCGTGAACAGTTTCAGGGCCCGTGAACAGTTTCAGGGCCTGCGAACACTATCAGGGCCTGCGAACTGTTTCAGGTCCTGCGAACACTATCAGAGCCTGCGAACACTATCAGGGCCTGCGTACAGTTTCAGGGCCCGTGAACAGTTTCAGGGCCCGTGAACAGTTTCAGGGCCCGTGAACAGTTTCAGGGCCTGCGAACACTATCAGGGCCTGCGAACTGTTTCAGGTCCTGTGAACAGTTTCATGGCCCGTGAACAGTTTCAGGGCCCGTGAACAGTTTCAGGGCCCATGAACACTATCAGGGCCCGGGATCAGTTTCAGGACCTGCAAACTGTTTCAGGTCCTGCGAACACTATCAGGGCCTGCGTACAGTTTCAGGGCCCGTGAACAGTTTCAGGGCCCGTGAACAGTTTCAGGGCCTGCGAACACTATCAGGGCCTGCGAACTGTTTCAGGTCCTGTGAACAGTTTCATGGCCCGTGAACTGTTTCAGGGCCCGTGAACAGTTTCAGGGCCCGTGAACAGTTTCAGGGCCCGTGAACACTATCAGGGCCCGGGATCAGTTTCAGGACCTGCAAACTGTTTCAGGTCCTGCGAACACTATCAGAGCCTGCGAACACTATCAGGGCCTGCGAACAGTTTCAGGGCCTGTGAACACTATCAGAGCCTGCGAACAGTTTCAGGGCCTGCGAACACTATCAGAGCCTGCGAACACTATCAGGGCCTGCGAACAGTTTCAGCGCCTGTGAACAGTGTCAGGGCCTGCGAACACTATCAGGGCCTGTTAACAGTTTCAGGGCCCGTGAACAGTTTCAGGACTTGTGAACTGTTTCAGGGCCTGTGCACACTATCAGGGCCCGTTAACAGTTTCCGGGCCCGTTAACAGTTTCAGGGCCCGTTAACAGTTTCAGGGCCTGTGAACAGTTTCAGGGCCTGCGAACAGTTTCAGGGCCTGCCAACAGTTTCAGGGCCTGCGAACACTATCAGGGCCCGCAAACAGTTTAAGGGCCTGCGAACAGTTTCAGGGCCTGTGAACACTGTCAGAGCCTGCGAACAGTTTCAGGGCCTGCGAACACTATCAGAGCCTGCGAACACTATCAGGGCCTGCGAACAGTTTCAGGGCCTGTGAACACTATCAGGGCCTGCGAACAGTTTCAGGGCCTGTGAACACTATCAGGGCCTGCGAACAGTTTCAGGGCCTGTGAACACTATCAGGGCCTGCGAACAGTTTCAGGGCCTGCGAACACTATCAGGGCCTGCGAACAGTTTCAGGGCCTGTGAACACTATCAGGGCCTGCGAACAGTTTCAGGGCCTGTGAACACTATCAGGGCCCGTTAACAGTTTCCGGGCCCGTTAACAGTTTCAGGGCCCGTTAACAGTTTCAGGGCTAGTGAACAGTTTCAGGGCCTGCGAACACTATCAGGGCCTGCGTACAGTTTCAGGGCCCATGAACAGTTTCAGGGCCCGTGAGCATTTTCAGGGCCCGCGAACAGTTTCAGGGCCCGTGACCACTTTCAGGGCCCGTGACCAGTTTCAGGGCGCGTGAACACGATCAGGGCCTGCGAACTGTTTCAGGTCCTGTGAACAGTTTCATGGCCTGTGAACAGTTTCATGGCCCGTGAACAGTTTCAGGGCCCGTGAACAGTTTCAGGTCCTGTGAACAGTTTCATGGCCCGTGAACTGTTTCAGGGCCCGTGAACTGTTTCATGGCCTGCAAACAGTTTCAGGGCCCATGAACACTGTCAGGGCTCGTGAACAGTTTCAGGGCGCGTGAACAGTTTCAGGGCCTGCGAACAGTTTCAGGTCCTGTGAACAGTTTCAGGTCCTGTGAACAGTTTCATGGCCCGTGAACAGTTTCAGGGCTCGTGAACAGTTTCAGGGCCTGCGAACTGTTTCAGGTCCTGTGAACAGTTTCATGGCCCGTGAACTGTTTCAGGGCCCGTGAACTGTTTCAGGGCCCGTTAACAGTTTCAGGGCCTGCGAACACTATCAGGGCCTGCGTACAGTTTCAGGGCCCGTGAACAGTTTCAGGGCCCGTGAACAGTTTCAGGGCCTGCGAACACTATCAGGGCCTGCGAACTGTTTCAGGTCCTGCGAACACTATCAGAGCCTGCGAACACTATCAGGGCCTGCGAACAGTTTCAGGGCCTGTGAACACTATCAGAGCCTACGAACAGTTTCAGGGCCTGCGAACACTATCAGAGCCTGCGAACACTATCAGGGCCTGCGAACAGTTTCAGCGCCTGTGAACAGTGTCAGGGCCTGCGAACACTATCAGGGCCTGTTAACAGTTTCAGGGCCCGTGAACAGTTTCAGGACTTGTGAACTGTTTCAGGGCCTGTGCACACTATCAGGGCCCGTTAACAGTTTCCGGGCCCGTTAACAGTTTCAGGGCCCGTTAACAGTTTCAGGGCCTGTGAACAGTTTCAGGGCCTGCGAACAGTTTCAGGGCCTGCCAACAGTTTCAGGGCCTGCGAACACTATCAGGGCCCGCAAACAGTTTAAGGGCCTGCGAACAGTTTCAGGGCCTGTGAACACTGTCAGAGCCTGCGAACAGTTTCAGGGCCTGCGAACACTATCAGAGCCTGCGAACACTATCAGGGCCTGCGAACAGTTTCAGGGCTTGTGAACACTATCAGGGCCTGCGAACAGTTTCAGGGCCTGTGAACACTATCAGGGCCTGCGAACAGTTTCAGGGCCTGTGAACACTATCAGGGCCCGTTAACAGTTTCCGGGCCCGTTAACAGTTTCAGGGCCCGTTAACAGTTTCAGGGCTAGTGAACAGTTTCAGGGCCTGCGAACAGTTTCAGGGCCCGTGAACACTATCAGGGCCCAGGATCAGTTTCAGGACCTGCAAACTGTTTCCGGTCCTGCGAACAGTTTCAGGGCCCGTGAGCATTTTCAGGGCCCATGACCAGTTTCAGGGCCCATGAACACTGTCAGGGCTCGTGAACAGTTTCAGGGCCCGCGAACAGTTTCAGGGCCCGTGACCACTTTCAGGGCCCATGACCAGTTTCAGGGCGCGTGAACACGTTCAGGGCCTGCGAACTGTTTCAGGTCCTGTGAACAGTTTCATGGCCTGTGAACAGTTTCAGGGCCCGTGAACAGTTTCAGGGCCTGTGAACTGTTTCAGGGCCCGTGAACTGTTTCATGGCCTGCAAACAGTTTCAGGGCCCATGAACACTATCAGGGCCCATGAACAGCTGTGACGGCTCGTGAACAGTTTCAGGGCCCATGAACACTGTCAGGGCTCGTGAACAGTTTCAGGGCTCGTGAACAGTTTCAGGGCCCGTTAACAGTTTCAGGGCCTGTGAACAGTTTCAGGGCGCGTGAATACGATCAGGGCCTGTGAACTGTTTCAGGTCCTGTGAACAGTTTCATGGCCCATGAACTGTTTCAGGTCCTGTGAACAGTTTCATGGCCCGTGAACTGTTTCAGGGCCCGTGAACTGTTTCATGGCCTGCAAACAGTTTCATGGCCCATGAACACTATCAGGGCCCGTGAACACTGTCAGGGCTCGTGAACAGTTTCAGGGCGCGTGAACACGATCAGGGCCTGCGAACTGTTTCAGGTCCTGCAAACAGTTTCAGGGCCCATGAACACTATCAGGGCCCGTGAACACTGTCAGGGCTCGTGAACAGTTTCAGGGCCTGCGAACAGTTTCAGGGCCCGCGAACAGTTTCAGGGCCTGTGAACACTATCAGGTCTGTGAACAGTTTCAGGGCCTGCAAACACTATCAGGGCCTGTGAACAGTTTCAGGGCCTGCGAACAGTTTCAGGGCCTGCGAACACTATCAGAGCCTGCGAACACTATCAGGGCCTGCGAACACTATCAGGGCTTGCCAACACTATCAGGGCCTGCGAACAGTTTCAGGGCCTGCGAACAGTTTCAGGGCCTGTGTACACTATCAGGGCCCGTTAACAGTTTCAGGGCTTGCGAACACTATCAGGGCCTGCGTACAGTTTCAGGGGATGTGAACACGATCAGGGCCCACGAACAGTTTCAGGGCCTGAGAACAGTTTCAGGGCCTGCGAACAGTTTCAGGGCTTGTGAACAGTTTCAGGGCCTGTGAACAGTTTCAGGGCTTGTGAACAGTTTCAGGGCCTGTGAACAGTTTCAGGGCTTGTGAACAGTTTCAGGGCCTGCGAACAGTTTCAGGGCCTGTGTACACTATCAGGGCTTGTGAACAGTTTCAGGGCCTGCGAACACTATCAGGGCCTGCGTACAGTTTCAGGGCCCGTGAACAGTTTCAGGGCCTGCGAACAGTTTCAGGGCTTGTGAACAGTTTCAGGGCTTGTGAACAGTTTCAGGGCCTGTGAACAGTTTCAGGGCTTGTGAACAGTTTCAGGGCCTGCGAACAGTTTCTGGGCCTGTGTACACTATCAGGGCCCGTGAACAGTTTCAGGGCCTGCGAACACTATCAGGGCCTGCGTACAGTTTCAGGGGATGTGAACACTATCAGGGCCCACGAACAGTTTAAGGGCCTGAGAACAGTTTCAGGGCTTGTGAACAGTTTCAGGGCCTGTGAACAGTTTCAGGGCTTGTGAACAGTTTCAGGGCCTGTGAACAGTTTCAGGGCTTGCGAACACTATCAGGGCCTGCGTACATTTTCAGGGGATGTGAACACTATCAGGGCCCACGAACAGTTTCAGGACCCACGAACAGTTTAAGGGCCTGCGAACAGTTTCAGGGCTGGTGAACACTATCTGGGCCTGCGAACAGTTTCAGGGCCTGTGTACACTATCAGGGCCCGTTAACAGTTTCAGGCCTGCGAACACTATCAGGGCCTGCGTACAGTTTCAGGGGCTGTGAACACTATCAGGGCCCACGAACAGTTTCAGGGCCTGCGAACACTATCAGGGCCTGCTTACAGTTTCAGGGCCTGCGAACAGTTTCAGGCCTGCGAACACTATCAGGGCCTGCGTACAGTTTCAGGGCCTGCGAACAGTTTCAGGCCTGCGAACACTATCAGGGCCCACGAACAGTTTCAGGGCCTGCGAACACTATCAGGGCCTGCTTACAGTTTCAGGGCCTGCTTACAGTTTCAGGGCCTGTGAACAGTTTCTTCGAAAACTGAATGTTCCCTACATTACATCAATATCTATACCTGACAACTACTTCATTGGCTGTGAAGGGTTTGGGGATGTCCTGAGGTGGAAGATGCTATAGAAATATAGTCTTTCTTTTCCTTAATGGCGATTGTTTCTTTACATTCTTTAATTTAATGAATGATTGCAAAGAATGTACATTTAAAGAGATTCATCAGAGTAACTGAGTTTGTGCACCATTTGAATACACACAGATAATCATGAAGAAGAAGGATTTCTCAGATGACTCAAAGCAGCCAAGACTCCAGCAACAGCAACAGCAACTGCACCACCAGGGACAGTAGCAACAGCAGCAATAACAGCAGCCACAAGCGCAGCAACAGTGACTTCCTTCACCTGTGGAAAGAGATTGTATCACTTAGAGATCGAAACAGAGACGACAAGTGAAGATGTTTTAAGTGACTCTGGGATTCCAGCTGTATATAATCTGCTGCATCATTGATTGCATAACCCCGAGTGACCTCCCCAATCTGTCTCTTCAATGAAATATGTGCCTCTGTCTCTATTCCATAGATTAACCAGGAAATCTCGGTGTCACCTCTCCACACCACCACCCACCCCCCCCCCCAACCCCCAACTACTGTTCTCCAATTCTCTCACTGCCAAACAGATCGAATGCTTAGAATGCTGCCATTGACTGCCGCGACTCCCCAGCACTACACCTTGTATCAAGGTGTCTCAGATACATGGAAAGATAACCGTTGTTTGGTACAGAGGCAGATTAGATCCTCCAGTCTGGAATACCAAGTTCAAAGGAAGATGGTTGTGGTTGTTGGAGGCCAGACATCAAAGCCCAGTGGTAAGTAACATTTGCACTACACAAGTGCCAGGCAATGGCCCTTTCCAACAAGAGAGAATCTAACCATCTCCCCTTGATATTCAACGGAATTACCATCGCTGAATCCCCCACTACCAACATCTTGGGGGTTACCTTTGACCAAAAAACTTAATTGGATCAGTCATACTGTGGCTACAAGAGCAGGTCAGAGGCTGGGAATCCTGAGGCAAGTAACTCACCTCCTGACTCCCCAAAGCCTGTCCACCATCTACAAGGCACAAGTCAGGAGTGTGATGGAATACTCTCCACTTGTCTGGATGGGTGCAGCTCCAACAACACTGGAGAAGCTCAACACCATCCAGGACAAATCAGCCCGCTTGATTGGCACCCCATCCACAAACATTCACTCCCTCTATCACCGACGCACAGTGGCAGCAGTGTGTACCATCTACAAGATGCACTGCAGCAACTCACCAAGGCTCCTTCAACAGCACATAGAAGGACAAGGACAGCAGATGCATGGGAACATCACCACCTGCAAGTTCCCCTCCAAGTCACACACCATCCTGACTTTGAACTATATCACCGTTCCTTCACTGTCGCTGGCTCAAAATCCTGGAACTCCCTTCCTAACAGCACTGTGGGTCTACCTACATCCTACAGATTGTAGCAGTTCAAAAAGGCAGCTCACCACCAATGTAAGGGAAATTAGGGATGGGCAACATCAGCTGTCCTTGCCAGTGACACTCACATCCCATGAAAGAATTAAAAGAAAATTGCCTGTAGATTACGGAATCTACTCATTTGATATGATGCTTTTATATCTTATCGAAGCTCATTGACAAAGTGTTCAAACACAGTCTATCCCACTGTCCAGCTCTCTCGCCATTCCCTTCAATGTCCCACCCGGTTTCCTCCCACCGTCTCATTCGCTCCCCATATGCCAATTACCACCCACTTTAACCCCTCTCACTCCCCACTCCCTTTAATATCCCACCCATTCTAATCCCACTCTCCAGCTCTCTCCCTGTGCCCTTTAATATTTCACCCCCTCGAGTCACATCCTTGTGCTCACTCTGCCTAACACAGGGAAAGAAGAATAGATAAGAGGTCCCATTCCTACTTTTGACACAGGCTATCACATAATTATTTCATAATGAGAGCTATATTTAAGATTTAAACCAATTTGTGTGGGTCAAATTCAGCAGTATTTTAAAAAAACATCTGTAACCTGGTTACTCTATACAGCTCTTCGTCCCACCCTCACAACTGCCCCCAACCCTGTCCTCAGCACCCCACCATCACATAGAGACGCTTCGGAATGTTTATATTGTTCATAATTTGCAGTCCTGAGCTTGAGTAAAGAAAGGATTGCTGTTTAGATCATGCCCTTCTCCACCACACGACATCCCAAAGCACTTTACAGATAATGAAATAATTTAGTGGTCACTGGTGTAATGTGGGAAACAGGACAGCCAATTTATGCACAGCAAGATCCCTCATAGAGCAATGTGATAGTGACCCAGATTATTTGGTTTTTTTTAGAGTTGTTGGTTGACGAATAAATATTGGCCCTCACACACAGGATGAACTCCCTGCTCTTCTTCCAATAGTGGCCATGGGATCCTTTATATGCACCTGAGAGGGTCTCAGTTTAATGTCTCATCTCAAAGATGACAACTCTGTTTTGGGTGTGATCTCAGCTGCCTTCACCAGTTTTGAGGGCGGCGAAGAAAGGAATTAGCAAGACAGGGGAGATAAGGAATAGATCAGCACCAGAAATTAAAACATAGGAACAGGAAGTGGCCATTCAGCCCCTTGAACCTGTTCTGCCATTCAATTAAATTAGATCTGTGTCTTAACTCCATCCACCCACCTTGGTTGTGTAACCCTGAAACCCCTTACCCAACAGAAATCTGTCAATTACAGTCTTGAAATTTTCAATTGACACCCCACCCACCCCACCCCCCAAACCTCCCCACCACCAGCCTCAGCAGCTTTCTGGGGGGAGAGAGTTCCAGATTTCCACTCCCCTTTGTGTGAAGAAGTGTTTCCTGACATCACCCCTGAACGGCCCTGGCTCTAATTTTAAGGTTCTGCCCCCTTGTTCTGGACTTCCCCTGACCAGAGGAAATAGTTTCTCTCTATCGACCCGATCGAATCCTTTAATCATCTTAAACCCCCCGATTAGATCAACCCCTTAATCTTCTACACTCGAGGGAATACAAGCCCAGTCTGTGCAAACTGTCCTATTAAATTAACCCTCTAATCCCTGGGATCATTCTGGTGAATCTGTGCTGCACCCTCTCCAGTGACCCCTTGCGATAAAGACCAGTATTCCATGGGCCTTTGTAATTACTTCTTGTAGCTGCCCAATAGCTTTCAGTGATTTCTGTACTGGGAGCTCTAAATCTCTCTGCTCCTCCACAGTTTCTCACCATTTAGAACAATTACATCCTGTATTGATCTCAAACACTGTGAGCAAGTGACTAGGAGAGAGTGTGGATTCTGAAGAGACAGTCCAGGATCTACAGAATGAGTTAGACGAGGTATGTGAGTGAGCAGAACGATGGTGGATGGAATTTAAGGCAGAGAAGTGGAAAGTGCTGCCACAGGAAGGGAAGATAGATGAGCAGATATAGTCCAGGATGAAGCTAAAATAGATCCAGGAGTCTCAGAAAACCCAAAGTAAACCAAGGCAGTAAATCAAATCTAAATGTAAGTTCTGATATACTTCATCTATTTCTATTTTAATAATTGAATGGAATTTGAGATATTGGATTAACACTACCATTAATAGAATTAAACACCCGGGTCCTGTACACAGCAGTTAACATCAACGTGAAGCCACTTAGACCCTGAGCTGAGGGTAAAGCAGTTCGAACAAACTTACATTCTGATTCACCATTTTGAAGAGTTAAACAGCAGTAAATAGTCTCTCTCCCTCAGAGTTTCACAATAATTCCGGTCTGAAATCGATAAACAATACGGCTTTCTTTATAAAGTCCTCAGCTACTGTATTCTGTGTTCACTGCTCCAATCCTGGATAGTATCTATCTCTGCTGTTTACATTGACAAATCAGCTATTAGTACACCGAGACTTGTTTCAGTTTCAATATCACTCAGCTACAAGCTGTTTCTTGTAAGTGAGTATTCATTTAAACAGGTTCTTGTAAGTGAATATTTGTTTAAACAGCTGATCAATCATTCTCCCCTGCCAACGTTAACACCTATTGATATTCCTGGCCTGCTGGTAGCTCCTCTTGTCTGACAACAGCAACTCCATCTTACAGCTGTGATGAGAAAGAAAACTTGCGTTTATATAGTGCCTTTCACACTGTAAGACTCAGCTGCTGTCACTCTGATCGATTCAGTACTTTTGGGGTAACTTTATCTGGTTTACAGCCCATCTCCCACCTCTGCTGTTACCGGCTGAGTTTATACCTGACCGACTGGTGGTTTTCCAGCTCTGTTGTTCTACAGACTGGTCCCTGATCAGAAATTCACTCTCCTGAACATAGTTACTTATAGCAGAACAGAAGGTTATGTTGACAGGGTGAGATGAAGGAGGATGGGAGGAGGCTCATGTGGAGTGTAAAGACCAGTATGGAGCAGTTGGGCCGAATGGCCTGTTTCTGTGCTGCAAATTCAATGTAGATGATGATGAAGCTCAGCCGGCAGTAACATTGTTGTTGTGTGACAGAGACCATGAATACTGACTCAAATGAGCAGAGTCTTTTAGTTTCTAGCATCAGGTAATCACGATCACAACACGTTGTGAAACTATTTGTTTCACAAACTTTATTAAAAAGACTGCGGAATACAGAGAGGGTAAAACTAAAGTAAAAAGAATGAATTGGCAGTCCTATCATGTCTTTCTTAACCTCAAGACATCTCAAAGAGCTTTACAGACAACGAGGTATTTATTTTCTGAAGTGTAGTCACAGTTGTTATATAGGACGTGCCAATCTGTGCACAGCAAGATCCCACACACAGCAATGAAATAATGACTAGATAATAGGTATTCGTGAAATAAAAACAGAAAATGCTGAAAATACTCCGCAGGTCGAGCAGCAACTGTGCAGAGAGAAAAACGATGTTCACATTGCAGGTCAATGATCCACCACTGATCAAACGTTACTGGGATGAAATGTTAACTCTGTTTTTCTCTCTCCACAGATTCTGACAGACCTGCTGAGTATTTACAGCATTTTCAGTTTTTATTTTAGTTTTCCAGCACCCACAGTATTTAGTTTTTAGATTAATCTGTTTCAGAGACGTTGGTTGAGGACATCAAAGAGAACTCCGCAATTCTGTTTCCAACAGTGGCTGTAGGATTTTTTACATTCAACCGAGAGGACTGACAGGGCCAGGGTTTAATGCATCATCATTTTTAAAACAACTGACAGCAGTCTGTGCAGTGTTACACAGTGACAGGATTCCTCACTGACAGCAGTCTGTGCAGTGTTACACAGTGACAGGATTCTCCACTGACTGCAGTCTGTGCAGTGTTACACAGTGACAGGATTCTCCACTGACTGCAGTCTGTGCAGTGTTACACAGTGACAGGATTCTCCACTGACTGCAGTCTGTGCAGTGTTACACAGTGACAGGATTCTCCACTGACTGCAGTCTGTGCAGAGTTACACAGTGACAGGATTCCTCACTGACTGCAGTCTGTGCAGTGTTACACAGTGACAGGATACCTCACTGACTGCAGCCTGTGCAGTGTTACACAGTGACAGGATTCCTCACTGACTGCAGTCTGTGCAGTGTTACACAGTGACAGGATACCTCACTGACTGCAGTCTGTGCAGTGTTACACAGTGACAGGATTCTCCACTGACTGCAGTCTGTGCAGTGTTACACAGTGACAGGATTCCTCGCTGACTGCAGTCTGTGCAGTGTTACACAGTGACAGGATACCTCACTGACTGCAGTCTGTGCAGTGTTACACAGTGACAGGATTCTCCACTGACAGCAGTCTGTGCAGTGTTACACAGTGACAGGATTCTCCACTGACTGCAGTCTGTGCAGTGTTACACAGTGACAGGATTCACCACTGACTGCAGTCTGTGCAGTGTTACACAGTGACAGGATTCCTCACTGACTGCAGTCTGTGCAGTGTTACAAAGTGACAGGATTCCTCACTGACTGCAGTCTGTGCAGTGTTACACAGTGACAGGATACCTCACTGACTGCAGTCTGTGCAGTGTTACACAGTGACAGGATTCTCCACTGACTGCAGTCTGTGCAGTGTTACACAGTGACAGGATTCCTCACTGACTGCAGTCTGTGCAGTGTTACACAGTGACAGGATACCTCACTGACTGCAGTCTGTGCAGTGTTACACAGTGACAGGATTCCTCACTGACTGCAGTCTGTGCAGTGTTACACAGTGACAGGATACCTCACTGACTGCAGTCTGTGCAGTGTTACACAGTGACAGGATTCTCCACTGACTGCAGTCTGTGCAGTGTTACACAGTGACAGGATTCCCCACTGACTGCAGTCTGTGCAGTGTTACATAGTGACAGGATTCCTCACTGACTGCAGTCTGTGCAGTGTTACACAGTGACAGGATTCCCCACTGACTGCAGTCTGTGCAGTGTTACACAGTGACAGGATTCTCCACTGCCAGCAGTCTGTGCAGTGTTACACAGTGACAGGATTCCTCACTGACAGCAGTCTGTGCAGTGTTACACAGTGACAGGATTCCTCACTGACTGCAGTCTGTGCAGTGTTACACAGTGACAGGATTCCTCACTGACAGCAGTCTGTGCAGTGTTACACAGTGACAGGATTCTCCACTGCCTGCAGTCTGTGCAGTGTTACACAGTGACAGGATTCCTCACTGACAGCAGTCTGTGCAGTGTTACACAGTGACAGGATTCCCCACTGACTGCAGTCTGTGCAGTGTTACACAGTGACAGGATTCCTCACTGACCGCAGTCTGTGCAGTGTTACACAGTGACAGGATTCTCCACTGCCAGCAGTCTGTGCAGTGTTACACAGTGACAGGATTCTCCACTGCCAGCAGTCTGTGCAGTGTTACACAGTGACAGGATTCCTCACTGACAGCAGTCTGTGCAGTGTTACACAGTGACAGGATTCCTCACTGACTGCAGTCTGTGCAGTGTTACACAGTGACAGGATTCCTCACTGACAGCAGTCTGTGCAGTGTTACACAGTGACAGGATTCTCCACTGCCAGCAGTCTGTGCAGTGTTACACAGTGACAGGATTCCTCACTGACAGCAGTCTGTGCAGTGTTACACAGTGACAGGATTCCTCACTGACTGCAGTCTGTGCAGTGTTACACAGTGACAGGATTCTCCACTGACTGCAGTCTGTGCACTGTTACACAGTGACAGGATTCATCACTGACTGCAGTCTGTGCAGTGTTACACAGTGACAGGATTCTCCACTGACTGCAGTCTGTGCAGTGTTACACAGTGACAGGATTCCTCACTGACAGCAGTCTGTGCAGTGTTACACAGTGACAGGATTCCCCACTGATAGCAGTCTGTGCAGTGTTACACAGTGACAGGATTCTCCACTGACTGCAGTCTGTGCAGTGTTACACAGTGACAGGATTCTCCACTGACTGCAGTCTGTGCAGTGTTACACAGTGACAGGATTCCTCACTGACAGCAGTCTGTGCAGTGTTACACAGTGACAGGATTCCTCACTGACTGCAGTCTGTGCAGTGTTACACAGTGACAGGATTCCCCACTGACTGCAGTCTGTGCAGTGTTACACAGTGACAGGATTCTCCACTGACTGCAGTCTGTTCAGTGTTACACAGTGACAGGATTCTCCACTGACTGCAGTCTGTGCAGTGTTACACAGTGACAGGATTCTCCACTGACTGCAGTCTGTGCAGTGTTACACAGTGACAGGATTCCTCACTGACAGCAGTCTGTGCAGTGTTACACAGTGACAGGATTCTCCACTGACTGCAGTCTGTGCAGTGTTACACAGTGACAGGATTCCTCACTGACTGCAGTCTGTGCAGTGTTACACAGTGACAGGATTCCCCACTGACTGCAGTCTGTGCAGTGTTACACAGTGACAGGATTCTCCACTGACTGCAGTCTGTTCAGTGTTACACAGTGACAGGATTCTCCACTGACTGCAGTCTGTGAAGTGTTACACAGTGACAGGATTCTCCGCTGACTGCAGTCTGTGCAGTGTTACACAGTGACAGGATTCTCCACTGACTGCAGTCTGTGCAGTGTTACAAAGTGACAGGATTCCCCACTGACTGCAGTCTGTGCAGTGTTACACAGTGACAGGATTCCTCACTGACTGCAGTCTGTGCAGTGTTACACAGTGACAGGATTCCCCACTGACTGCAGTCTGTGCAGTGTTACACAGTGACAGGATTCTCCACTGACTGCAGTCTGTTCAGTGTTACACAGTGACAGGATTCTCCACTGACTGCAGTCTGTGCAGTGTTACACAGTGACAGGATTCTCCACTGACTGCAGTCTGTGCAGTGTTACACAGTGACAGGATTCCTCACTGACAGCAGTCTGTGCAGTGTTACACAGTGACAGGATTCTCCACTGACTGCAGTCTGTGCAGTGTTACACAGTGACAGGATTCCTCACTGACTGCAGTCTGTGCAGTGTTACACAGTGACAGGATTCCCCACTGACTGCAGTCTGTGCAGTGTTACACAGTGACAGGATTCTCCACTGACTGCAGTCTGTTCAGTGTTACACAGTGACAGGATTCTCCACTGACTGCAGTCTGTGCAGTGTTACACAGTGACAGGATTCTCCGCTGACTGCAGTCTGTGCAGTGTTACACAGTGACAGGATTCTCCACTGACTGCAGTCTGTGCAGTGTTACACAGTGACAGGATTCCCCACTGACTGCAGTCTGTGCAGTGTTACACAGTGACAGGATTCTCCACTGACTGCAGTCTGTGCAGTGTTACACAGTGACAGGATTCTCCACTGACTGCAGTCTGTGCAGTGTTACACAGTGACAGGATTCTCCACTGACTGCAGTCTGTGCAGTGTTACACAGTGACAGGATTCCTCACTGACTGCAGTCTGTGCAGTGTTACACAGTGACAGGATTCTCCACTGACTGCAGTCTGTGCAGTGTTACACAGTGACAGGATTCCTCACTGACTGCAGTCTGTGCAGTGTTACACAGTGACAGGATTCTCCACTGACTGCAGTCTGTGCAGTGTTACACAGTGACAGGATTCTCCACTGACTGCAGTCTGTGCAGTGTTACATAGTGATAGGATTCCTCACTGACTGCAGTCTGTGCAGTGTTACACAGTGACAGGATTCTCCACTGACTGCAGTCTGTGCAGTGTTACACAGTGACAGGATTCTCCACTGACTGCAGTCTGTGCAGTGTTACACAGTGACAGGATTCTCCACTGACTGCAGTCTGTGCAGTGTTACATAGTGACAGGATTCCTCACTGACTGCAGTCTGTGCAGTGTTACACAGTGACAGGATTCCCCACTGACTGCAGTCTGTGCAGTGTTACACAGTGACAGGATTCTCCACTGCCAGCAGTCTGTGCAGTGTTACACAGTGACAGGATTCCTCACTGACAGCAGTCTGTGCAGTGTTACACAGTGACAGGATTCCTCACTGACTGCAGTCTGTGCAGTGTTACACAGTGACAGGATTCCTCACTGACAGCAGTCTGTGCAGTGTTACACAGTGACAGGATTCTCCACTGCCAGCAGTCTGTGCAGTGTTACACAGTGACAGGATTCCTCACTGACCGCAGTCTGTGCAGTGTTACACAGTGACAGGATTCTCCACTGCCAGCAGTCTGTGCAGTGTTACACAGTGACAGGATTCCTCACTGACAGCAGTCTGTGCAGTGTTACACAGTGACAGGATTCCTCACTGACTGCAGTCTGTGCAGTGTTACACAGTGACAGGATTCCTCACTGACAGCAGTCTGTGCAGTGTTACACAGTGACAGGATTCTCCACTGCCAGCAGTCTGTGCAGTGTTACACAGTGACAGGATTCCTCACTGACAGCAGTCTGTGCAGTGTTACACAGTGACAGGATTCCTCACTGACTGCAGTCTGTGCAGTGTTACACAGTGACAGGATTCCTCACTGACAGCAGT